>NC_085036.1:11788867-11796367 GCF_963692335.1 Osmerus eperlanus
AGGAGATGGAGACGATATGCTTGTCTGCTTCCCCTACACACGGGCTGATGTTTTCAGCCCTCACACCTAAAGGCCACTTAGCAGAATCAAATGAACACCTGGGAGGCCTGACCGATGACAACAGGATGGCAAGGACAACTGTTAGTTTGTCAACTGCTAGCATCAGAGCACACCTCCAGTCTGCTAGCATCCAGCACACCTCCAGTCTGCTAGCATCAGAGCACACCTCCAGTCTGCTAGCATCCAGCACACCTCCAGTCTGCTAGCATCCAGCACACCTCCAGTCTGCTAGCATCAGAGCACACCTCCAGTCTGCTAGCATCAGAGCACACCTCCAGTCTGCTAGCATCCAGCACACCTCCAGTCTGCTAGCATCAGAGCACACCTCCAGTCTGCTAGCATCAGAGCACACCTCCAGTCTGCTAGCATCCAGCACACCTCCAGTCTGCTAGCATCCAGCACACCTCCAGTCTGCTAGCATCCAGCACACCTCCAGTCTGCTAGCATCCAGCACACCTCCAGTCTGCTAGCATCCAGCACACCTCCAGTCTGTTAGCATCCAGCACACCTCCAGTCTGCTAGCATCCAGCACACCTCCAGTCTGCTAGCATCCAGCACACCTCCAGTCTGTTAGCATCCAGCACACCTCCAGTCTGTTAGCATCCAGCAAACAAGAGGACAGGGCTACCTTTACATTTTACTTGGTATTCACTTAGGAAATGCTTTTATCCAAAGCGACACTGGAAGAAAAGTATATAGAAAGTACAGTCAAGAATCAGAAGTTCAGAGTTCTGTATTTCGGTAGTCAGACTCAAGGAACGGATGTTTCCAAGGCACAGCGTGAAATGACCACATCTCAGCTATCAAGGCACAGTGAACAATAATAGCTCAACTACCAGGCACAGCGTAAAATAACCACATCCCTGCTACCAGGCAATGTGCTAAATAACCACATCTCAGCTACCAGGCACAGTGAAAAATAACAACATGTCAGTTAGCAAGGGCAGCAGTACTTCCCTCATCTTCATTACCTTGAATGAGGTGAACAGATTGCGGACGAGGGGTTCGTTTGATTCGTCTCTCCGCCGGCACCCCTCATTAAGCTGTCTGAATGTCACCTTACAGAGTGTGTTGCGGCCAGGGCTTGTGTCACCTCTGCGTGTTAGCAGGCTGGTGATGGACCCGCCTGGCACCTCTCGCTCCTCTGCAGGAGCGTGGAGGTCAGGCTCACCTCCGGGCAAGGCCGCATATAGAATCTGCTGAACCCCTCTGAAATAACTCGTTTGGAAACAAGGCCTCCTTCAAATCTGTCCTTCAGAAATTGAACATATGTCTGCCGCAATTTTTTGCCGTTTTTAATTATTCACGAGACAAGGAGAAGTTGGGGGCTAGGTTTAGACGGTGTTTAATTATTCATTTGTTGCCCCACACCCCCAGCACAATCTTTGACCAACATGTTAGGCTCATACAAATCATGCTCCATGGACCTTTGTCTGCAGGAAAGTCCTTGGTCCAGCATGGCTGTGTGACCAGAGATGATTGTGTGTTTGTACGAGGTGCTGTGAATAAATTGTTTCACATCATACACACCCACACCCACACAAAAACACAGAGTTTCAGATTCAGTAGTCCTGATTAATTTCTGGATAAGAGCGTCTGCTAAAAAATGACTAAATGTAATTAGTCATCTTCCTCATTCAGGATCTATGGTGTTGGTGTGTGTGTGTGTGTGTGTGTGTATGTGTGTGTGTGTGTGTGTGTATGTAAGCGTGTGTGTGTGTGTGTGTGTGTGTGTGTGTGTGTGTGTGTGTGTGTGTGTGTGTGTGTGAGAGGTAGAATGTGCATACAGAGGGGGTCATATACATACCAGAAAAAGGAAGTTGGTTCACAAATGGCTGCTGTTATAGAATTCTCAACATCAAACCACAACTTCCTCTCTGCTGACATGAACCAATATGGAGGTCCATCCTCCCTTACACTGACACCAGCTTGCTCAAAGGAAGTGTGTGTGTGTGTGTGTGTGTATGTATGTGTGTGTGTGTGTATACGTGTGTCTGTGTGTATGAGTATGAAACAGAATGGCATGCATGCAAGACCTGGTTTGAGTGAATGTCTCTGTGGTTCTTTGTGTGTCTTCCTGACTCTATAGAGGAGTGTCAAAGACATGTGGCACCATGCCCGCAGATGCAGAAAGAACAGCTGTCTTTCTCTGTGTCTGTATGTGTGTGTGTGTGTGTGTACATGTGTGTGTGGGTGTGTGTGTGTATGTATGTATGTATGTGTGTGTGACACACAGAGAGGAACTAACTGACCCTGGGCTCCCTCACTGTCTCCATTATGTGGTCCAGGGTGTGCGTGGATGTGAAGCCCTCAGTGTTCCTCTGCTCTGACTGCAGCTGGTCTTGGACACAGACTCCTGCCCATCCCCCGCTACCCCCCCCCACACACACACACACTGCCCTGCCGACCCCCCCCCCCCCCCCACACACACACACACACACACACACACACTGCCCTGCCGACCCCCCCCCACACACACACACACACACACACACTGCCCTGCCGACCCCCCCCCCCCCACACACACACACACACACAGCCTGCTGCGGAGGAAGAGACTCTCTCCTCCCTCACTTCCTTACTACCCCTCCTATTGTGCCCCCACTCCTCAGCTGGTGACCCTGAAACGACTGCACACACACACACACACACCCTGAACCAGTTGGACACTCGTTCTTTAACTATAGTTATGGTTTGGTCGACACTTTGGTGGATTTCAAAAACCAAAAATGTGACCGTTAATATCTCTGCCGTATCACGACCTATCACAAGCCCTCTGGCAAATCAACTAATGACGATAGGAGACAGCAGGAACTTCTCTGTGTGAACCCTCCCCGGTCTCTCCTCACCCTCTCCTCACTCCTCCTCCTCACCCTCTCCTCACTCCTCCTCCTCACCCTCTCCTCACTCCTCCTCACCCTCTCCTCACTCCTCCTCCTCACCCTCTCCTCACTCCTCCTCCTCACCCTCTCCTCCGTCCGCCTCCTCACCCTTCTCCTTCATAATACACGTTTATTTCGTTCCTCTGCTTCCGTAAGTCCCCACACGTATGTGTGTGGGGTTGTGTTCCTCAGCAGAGTTAAACACCAGGGCAGGCCTAGCCAGGAGATGGCAGACAGCAGAGTTAAACACCAGGGCAGGCCTAGCCAGGAGATGGCAGACAGCAAAGTTAAACACCAGGGCAGGCCTAGCCAGGAGATGGCAGACAGCAGAGTTAAACACCAGGGCAGGCCTAGCCAGGAGATGGCAGACAGCAAAGTTAAACACCAGGGCAGGCCTAGCCAGGAGATGGCAGACAGCAGAGTTAAACACCAGGGCAGGCCTAGCCAGGAGATGGCAGACAGACTGAAGCAGGGAGACAACATCCCAGGCTGATTAAAAGGAAATCAATGGTGGTGTTAGGATGGTATAGGGATGAATAATGCAGATCCTCTGCGTGTGTGTGTCTCTTTAATAAGCTGGAGAGATGGCAGGGGGAGTATGGACTGTATATCAGAGCTGCTGTATTAAGTGCTCATGCAACTCGAGATCCCCCCCCCTCCCCTTCCCTGTCGGTCTGTCTATCTGTCTGTCTGTCTCTCTGCCTGTCTCTCTATCTGTCTGTTTTCCAGTCTCTCTATCTGTCTGTTTTCCTGCCTGTCTCTCTGCCTGTCTGTCTACCTGTCTGTCTCTCTGCCTGTCTATATGCCTGTCTCTCTCTCTCTCTCTCTCTCTGTCTGTCTGTCTCTGTCTGTCTGTCTCTTTGTCTGTCTGTCTGTCTGTCTGTCTGTGTTATTCACTCTGCTCTCATGGTGTAATGTGAAGTAACAGGTAGAACAGGGGAGTCTGTGTGCTGTTTACCCTGGGAAGGTATAACTGGTTAAATGCCAGTTAAACATGCACATTGTGAACAAACTTCCCTCAGGATTTGTGATCAGTCTGTTATTTACATACTACGCTATGCAAATCCAACTACACCATTCGGAATACTATTCAAAGTCAACAAAGGATGTTCAGTTACTCATCAACAAGCTTGGATATCAGTCTCGCTCCCCCTTCCCGCCTCTGGACATACATCTCTGTATTCTGGTACTTCTGTTAAAGTAAATAAATGTAGATAAATACCCCCAGGACATTTACTATCTGCCAAAAATCCGACTTTCCATCCCTCTCTCTTCTCCATCCCTCTGTCTCTCTATCTCTCTCCATCCCTCTCTCTTCTCCATCCCTTTGTCTCTCTATCTCTCTCCATCCCTCTCTCTTCTCCATCCCTCTGTCTCTCTATCTCTCTCCATCCCTCTCTCTTCTCCATCCCTATGTCTCTCTATCTCTCTCTATCCCTCTCTCTTCTTCCTCCTTCTGTGCTTCTCCTTACGCAGCCTGTCTCTGAGCTGGGCTCTCAGGAGAAGGATGAGTGGGAGGGAGACTTCCCTCCAGAGGGGCTGAGCTGTCGTCCAGAGTCGTCCGTAGAGGACAGGTGACAAAGGAGAGCACAAGCCGATAAGAGGATCCGGCCAGCGGCTTACAGGGCGGGCCCCCAGGCTCCTCAGAGGGGAGGCTGAGCAGGGCCACCCGCCTCCCTCCCTACCTCGGCTTCTCTTCTCCTTCATTCCCTCTCATCCACCTCCCTCCTTTCCTCTCTCTCCTTCTACCTCCTGTGCCTTACTCCTCAGCATTCCCCCTCAACCCCCCCTCCTCAATCCCCCCCATCCTGGTCGCCCTGGCAGCCTGCCTGACTGACTGCCTGGTTCCAGTCATGCGAAATGACTCCTAACCCGCCAGAGGAGGGGAGATGCTGATGTTTCAGAGGGGGACGATCTGCCTCGAAACCTGAGGAAAACATTGATCTGGGATGATGAAGTACCATCGACTTGGCATATCCACCATTTCTGTTGGGACACCGTGGGAATCAATTTAGCATTGTCCATGCTATCAGAAAGTGGCCAGATGTCATTTTTCGGCCATTTCATTTATTTTTCAGTCATTTATCTCGGCGCCGAATTAGAGTGAAACCTCTACTTGGTAGCATGCGCCATGGTGGAGATCCATTCTCCTGTTAAACAGACGGCCGTGTGAAAAGTGTTTTTTCACATCAACCGTCTCCTCATTCTGACCCTGGTTAGTCACAGAGAGTCTTATGACGCGTTATGTAAAGATGCGTGGCTGGTGAGAGGCTGGGCCGCCGTCTGTCTGTGACGGCTGGCTGTGGTTGCCGTTCTGTCCCAGGCAGCGAGGGGACTCTGTGTTCGAGGGCCTCGCAGGCCCCAAATTCACAGCTGAATCCTGTGACAAAACACTGTGGAATTCCTCTACAATTACCCTTCAACAGTGTGAAGGCACCATGCTTATTAATCAGACTCTATCCAAAGCAACGTACCACACAGGGGGGATTTGAATCTGTGATCTCTTGATCTGCCGTTAGACGTTCTACCTCTGAGCTATATTCACAAGGCAATGAACATATTTAGCGAAGTAAGACACACCAAAATGATTTCTTCTCCCTACCCTCTCCAATCCTCTTCTCACCCCCCTTTCCTACCCCTCCCCTCCTCCTCTCCACCTCCTCCTCTCCACCTCCTCCTCTCCACCTCCTCCTCTCCCCTCCTCTCCACCTCCTCCTCTCCACCTCCTCCTCTCCAACTCCTCCTCTCTTCTCCTCCAGCTGAAGGATATGTGCCACATGTCCCTGCAGAGTGACAGAGGCTCTCATGTTTAAACACAGCTCCAGACACTACAGGTTTTTATAGCTCTGTGCTATGATGCTAGGATGAGTCCTGGCCAGGACAAATATAGACACCACTCTGACACCAATGACCAGCTCTCATTCTCTCCATTTAGGTCAAAACAACATATTTATACATCTATGAATGTTATCATATAAACACAGTACAAACTGTATGTATAAATATATTTGTGTTTCCTCAAAATATTCTAATAATAAAAGTGAGCTAGTTTGGAACTCACAAGGAGCGAAACACTGTTAGCTCTCTGGGTTTGGCTGAATTACTTCTGAATTAAAATATATGAAGAGACTTATTTGGCCAGAAGGCAACAGCACATTCACACGCGATACAGATTACTGTATTTAATTAATGTACTTAACATTGGCAAGAAATTGCTGTATTGGATGTCCAGAGTCATTATTTTAATCCGGTTAATCAGGTTGAAGTGGTTGTTTGTCTTCTGTGTGTTACTGCTGGGCTGTCCAGCTGCATTGAGCAGTACTACCTTACTAGCTTAGGTTTCTTTGTTTGTGGCTGAGGTGAATCTGGGTTAGGAGTCAGATATAGATATATATCCCCCCCCACACACACACACATACACACACATACACACATATGTACATTCATTCATACACACATACATATCATATAAATGTTCAATATATCCATTATGGCCTCTAAGTGATCACCAGGTAAGTAGAATTTCCTGCTATTAACGTCACCAGCATTCTGGCCATGAACACACACATACTTACACACACACACACACACACAGGGAAACGTAACACGTACAGCAACACACACTTATATGCAAATCCAGGACCAAACAGCAACATAAAGGAACACGTTCACACACATACAGGGACACATACAGACACACACACATACGAGAACATACAAGAACACACGCACAGGTTCACATTCAGAACACCACAGACGGGCAGACGGTCTTCCACGCTCTGTCATAGAGAGAGAGAGAGAGAGAGATAGAGAGAGAGAGAGAGAGAGAGAGAGAGAGAGAGAGAGAGGGCCGGCTCCACCAGTCCCTGGTCCACCTCATTCATCGTCATACGGGATGCCATTGTCCGCTAATGACAACCACAGCGAATACCACAGAGCATAAAGAGCCATGCGGCACAATGTAAATTAAAAGGCCTTTTACTTTGAGTGCTTCGGCTTATGTAAGCCGCCCCTCTTCTCTTTTCTTATCTTCCTTTTTCTCTCCCTCCATCAGCCCTCTCTCCATCCATTCCAATCTCCCAACCCCCAAAAGCACAACCCCCCCTTCTCACATCCCCACAATAACCCCCCCCCCCCCTCCCCTCCACATCCCTCCTTCTCTCTCTGCCACCTTGAAAACAACACCCTGATCCCGGCTCCTCTCCTCCATTCCATCATTGTCTGTGCTGAGAACACCAGCAGCTTGCCCGTCCTCCTTAACGCCGGCACGAGCCAACCATTCGGACTCCTGGGCTTTCACAACGTCAAGAAAATCATCTCGTGAGAGAAGAAGAAAAACCAGAACATTTATCTAAACACATTTTCGCATCTCTCTTTCTGTTTCATTCTTCCAGTCTCCCTCATTTCCTCTCCCTCATTTCCTCTGCCTCTTCATCCCTCCCTCCCTCCCTCGATCCTCCCTCCATCCCTCGCTCCACCTGGCCCACATCTCGAGTCCTGCAGCGCTCAGCGTCCTACAGCAAGGTCTGCAGTGGCTTCATATCAATGTCATAACAGT
>NC_085036.1:11798867-11843932 GCF_963692335.1 Osmerus eperlanus
TTGGCTGGTGTGGAACATGACCAGGACCATGTGATAATACAGACAGGGATGCAGGGTTGTGTATACTGTATTCCTATTTTAGTATGTATTTGTGTATACATTCACATACATATGTGCAATATCTATAAACGAGAGAGAGGGAGAGAGAGAGAGAGAGAGAGAGAGAGAGAAGAGAGAGAGAGAGAGAGAGAGAGAGAGAGAGAGAGAGAGAGAGAGAGAGAGAGAGAGAGAGAGAGAGAGAGAGAGAACTGAAGCATCGAATCTTTAAAACGGCCAGATATGAAATGATAAATATCAAGTGTTACTGACAGATTTAAGAGTGCCGTGTCCTCTGCAGTCATTTTTCAGTTCTGGCTGAAATAATGATGGGGTGTCATTTACAGTAGTACAGTGACACCTAGCGGACATCTTTGGCATCAATCAGCAGATACATTTAGCGCTCAACGATTTATGCACAGCATAGGTATGGCGTGAATGACAGCTTCAAGACAGGTTGTGCGCAGACAAAAGAAAGGGATTTTTGAGTGATTGAGTGATATATGCGTATAGGTTTAATCCATAAATGTAAGCAAAGATAAACATAGATAGACATGCCTCGCTGCCTGTGTCTTTCTCTTGCTTTGGTTTTCTCTTGCCAGCTGCATACCTTCCCACTATTACCTGCCTGACATTTACTACCTGAGTGAGGTTGTGCCCTAAAACAATAAAACAAAACAAATACAATAAACAAAAACAACTACTGTTGTTTACTATAATCATAAACAAATGCTGGAATGGCTTCTACACTGCCATTCTTACCATTTAAAATACATAAGGCCTACTCAGGTGAATGATTCGATGCATAATATATGTGTTTTAAAAACGATGCCATTTGTATGAGTTTGTTAGGCTTACTGATTCTGCTTTGCAAAGTATCCCGTCAATAAACTATACATTTGGTTTACGAGAATCCTCGCCTGCCTTCTTCACCTCCTACTAATTGATCGCTCCTCCCGGAGTTTGAGGACACAGCCTCCACTCCCCCATCCTCGAGTCCTGCTAATCTGCTCGTGAATGTCTAAAAGGGGCTTGTAGAGTCACAGTGTTCCCTGACACTTTGTTTGCTTCCATTGTTAAAGCGAGGCTGTGCATTCATGTTTGCCGCGCGCAGCTACAGTAGCCTGGGCCTTCAGCTGTATGTAAATAAGAGAGCACGAGCTGCACATGGCAGACGAACGCCACGGTCCAATCAGCGGCGTTCCTGCATCCTTCCCCCGGCAGCAACAAGATTACACATTCCTGATCGGCTGCGCGCGGAACAAAGGATGGTATAGTTTTGCATAGGCCACCATCAGACAGAGCTCTTTCAGCCAATATCTAACACTCACCCTCCATAGATTCAAACAACTAGTCTATAATGTATATGGTATCAATGATGATGATACTGATAATGTCATGTGTCTGGCTAAACTTGATATAGGCTTATCAAAATAAAGTAGGCCTATTCTTGCTATTTCCCCTGTGGACTGCAGTGGCTATCCATCCAACCTCACACATCCTTGGTTGATATTGCCCACTTTTACTTTCGTGGTATATAGGCCTAGCCGTGAAGTCTAGGCTGTAGTTTAAGAATCTATAGACACATTGGCCATACTACTTAGCCTATATAATGCGGAATCCAAATCCAGAAGATGAAAGTTCTCGTGAATTGTTAGTTGCATGTTTAAAATCATGTCAGGCCTACGCGGGACATTGTTTCTGTACAAGTTTTTTGTACAGAAACCTTTCAATGTAGATTAATAGGATTAGGTAAAGGTCTGTGCCGATGTGGCATAAGCTCCGGCGCGCTGTAGTTTATGTTTTCTTTATGCAGTGGAGCTATGCCTGTGTGTTCCGTTAGTTAAAGCGCCACATTTGTGATTATATTTAATTATGCCGCGGCTGAATTGTGCGTCTGAGCTTCCAGTAATGGGCTAAGTCAGGGAGGTCACCTTAAAGAATGGGACCGAATTCTACTCTGCAGCTTTATGCAAATAAGTGTCACAAAGGTCAGGGCGGGCGCGTGGCTTGTGCCTCTAAAGGCACACGCTTCAAACTTCCAATTCCAACAAAGAAGGAGAGTAAAAGAATGGGGAGGATCCCCCCTCTACCCCAACACATTCAAATACGCCCTCGCCCATCCGCACCGCAATCCCTCTCGCGCTTCCTTTTTTGTCTCTATCCCCAAAGGAAAAGAGAAATCCAATAACAATCAACGTTCCCTCGAGGCAACAGACCGGTTGGGAGACACCGTGCAACCAACGGCTGGGAGACTTGGGTGGGGATGGGGCAATGTGTGCGTGTTTGTGTGAGTGTTTGTGTGTGGAGAGAGAGAGAGAGAGAGAGAGAGAGAGAGAGAGAGAGAGAGAGAGAGAGAGAGAGAGAGAGAGAAGAGAGAGAGAGAGAGAGAGAGAGAGAGAGAGAGAGAGAGAGAGAGAGAGCACATGAGCTTCTTGGGCATAAACATTTATAATGTGTAATGACTCTACTAGGCTGTACCTCCATAATGGGTTGAAAGTGTGGTCATGGTTTAGTCCAAAGTATCGCGTAGGCGTCATCATTCATAATGACATTACCTTGGACTTTGTGCACATAACAACATTACTAATAACAGCCTAATACAGTTAGGCCTACACATATCTAAATTAAATTCCTGTCTGTCAAATAAAAGGCTAGGTTGTCTAAACAAAAAAAGTCTGTAGATTTAAGTCAGTTGTAATGTTGTTATAAATCGAGGGGCCAACATTCAAGTAACCATACAAGTCTTCCAGCAATATGTTTAAGTTTCTGAATTTGACCGTTATAGGTCCCTTTATTGATTTCAACCGTTGTTGTTTACAATGGGCCTATACTCCATCATGCTGGCCGGGGACGGGTGGAAGGGGGGAGGAGGACAAAGTGCCAGATTGTGGACGTGTGATGAAAATGGTTGATTTCGCTGACAATAACATGACAGACTGCTTCTATTGTCAAGATCAGACTACTGACTTCGGTGGAGTCGGGGTAACCAGCGACGAGAGCTTTTAAAACGTTTTAAACCAGACGTTATCACCAAATGTTCTTATTCTCACCGTAGCCTATCTTTTCATGAGCTCGTCTGTTTAGAAAAAAATGATGTTTGTAAGTGGGTCTCGTAATGGTTAAATTGGAAAGCATATATATTGTCCTTCTGTAAACACAACATAACCTCTGGTTGACGTGGACTCTGGTGCTGTGCTTCACGCTCTGCCTCTTTACCTCAGAACGGACATAAGTCTGCCCCCCCCCCTCCCCCCTCTTCTCCCTAGACAGAGGCACTCTGCCCCTCATTTTCATTCCAGCCTTTTGATGAATGGACGGGCGGCTGCGGCACGTGTGTGTTGAATAGAGTCTCAGAGGACACGCTGGATAAAGGCTGGATAAGTGTGGTATAGCGCTGTATAATCTGCATAATGGCAAGGCACCGTCAAGGACGGGGCAAGTGGTCGGGTTTGGGGCATAGGGAGGAGGAGGAGGGCGGGGGGGTCGGCAATGGGGGAGACATCTGCCGCTGAGCTCCTCAGAGACTCCCGGTGGATCATGTTGCCGGGCCCTTCTATTGAAGGCTGGACCACTGCCATCTGCGTCCTAACTGACGCACAATGACCGCTCGCTGCCTATATAAACGACGGGACCAGGAAGAGAGCCAGTGTTGAGAAGTACCGCTTGGGACGCATTACGCACGACTCTTTGCGATCTCTGGCCTTGTCCTTAAGAGTAAGTCACAGAGACTGAAATAAAAACACGCTCCTGCTCATAGACAGACACAATGCCAAAGGGATTCCTTGTCAAACGTTCTAAAAAGACGGGTCCTGTGTCATACAGGATGCGCGAGGAGGAAGACTTGGCGCTGGTCGCCGCTGACATCTCTCCGCCAGTGGAGACATATCCAGTTTATGCGTCTCCCTCGGTGTGTTACAATAACTTTTTCATCAGATTCCCGGTACGGGGTATTTTCGGGGGGATGCCAGAATCCTTCTGCGCGCCGTCACTGAGCCCAGCGCGTCCTGACAGCGAAGGATACCCCTACCCAGCCACGGAGGCACCTCAGCAGATCCCCAGCTCTACTTCTCCAGCGCCAGCAGAGACGTTTCCTGAGGCAGATTTGGGAAGCTTCGGGATCAACGGCTCACCGGAGATGCCTTCTCTTCCGGAGATGACCACCAAGCTTGACACCTTATCCGGCGGTACGAAATCTGCCTCAGTAAAGCGACCAAGATCCTCCAAACCCAAATCTCACCAGAACAGCAGTAAAAAACGTAAAACCTCAAGTCCGTCTAACCAAGAGAAGAAAGCCAATGTCCGGGATGAAGTTACCACGTCTCCAGTCTTAGGTTTGCGGATAACAGAGGAGGTTGAGGATGAGGTGAAGCAGCGCTCCAACACTGGCAGTCCGTTCGGAGAATTTGTCTGCCAACTTTGCAAAGAGCGCTACGCTGATCCTCTCACACTGGCCCATCACAAGTGCTCGCGCATTGTCAGAGTCGAATATCGTTGTGACGAGTGTGACAAAGTGTTCAGCTGTCCCGCTAACCTGGCATCGCACAGGCGCTGGCACAAGCCAAAGGGAGTCCAAATAGAACGGGGTTCCTCGCCAAAGGAGGAGAGCCGACCATCTACACCGACCGGGAGAGACGCGCTTTCCCCGCAGCCCTCTGATTCAAGCTTTGAAGAAGACATGTTTAACTGCCCCCAGTGCTCAAAGAAATTTCGGCGCCAAGCATACCTGAGGAAACATCTGGCTTTGCACAACCGGAAAGCTGCTTCTAATCTTCCAAGCCACACAACTTCAACCGTATTCACAGAACAACTGAGTAACGCCCTTGACCCCACCTTGCTCCCAGTGGAGACGGCGGAGACCTCCGCACTTCACCCGGAGACAGGGACAAGGGTGACAGGGGAGGTATTCCCGTGTCGGTTTTGTGATAATACCTTTTTCTCCTCCCCTGGCCTTACTAGACATATCAACAGATATCACCCAACGGAGAGTAGACAGGTAATTGTTCTGTCCCAAATCTAGCTGAGCAGAGAATTTCTGTTCACAAAGGAAATCAGCTGATGTGTTTCTATTGTCTGTGTAGTGTTTAGTTCAGGAAAAGTTTTGTTTCCTACAAAAGTACTATATTTATCTACCAATAATTTATTTTAAATGTATTTATTTATTTATATATTTAATAATGTATGTTTTTATTTATTTATTTGTATTTGTTTAAATGGTCTTTTGACTGCGTAAAACCAAAAGAAGATTTACGCATACTGTGACTTTTTCGAATGAACAGTGATATGTCTGGAAGCACATTATCACCCAAATGTATTCTCAAAAAATAAAGAAAATGCAATCCTATTGTTGACAATTGTGTTCATTGTAGAAACATGTCTGCGTGATGTTCATTTGTATCTTAGAATATTCTGAGCAATATTCTAAAAAAACAACAAAAAAAAACAACAACATTTAGGCCTACTTGCAGATCCATCTGTCGGTCTTTCCAGAAAGTGCCATCCCATAGACAGCAGAGACGGACAGACATGCAGACAGATAAATCGATACTTCATAGGCGAAATTGCGTCGTTACAAAAGTGTCACAAAAACAGTACCTCCACGTATTAGATACAAGGCCGTAGCCATGGAGTCAACATTGGGGGCGAATTAATTTTGTTATGATAATTTCGGACAGCGTACGTGGTTGCCTGTCGTAGCGTAGCACATTTATATGTATAGGTTATATATTGGGGGGGGACATTTTGACCAGATTTGAATATAGGGGGGATGTGTCCCCCCCCCAATATGTATTATGATTACGGCCTTGATTATATATATATATATAGCTATATATATATAGCCTATAGTAGGCTATATTTATTTGGCCTTTATTTGACAGACAGGAAATGTAGGGGAGAGAGAGGGATGACATGAAGAAATTGCTGAGTCGGATTCGAACCCCAACCGCTGTGTCACGGTCCCAGCCCATGAGCGTAATATCTGTATCTGACTTCCTCTTGGCATGCCGAGCCGTGCATTCCGTGCACGAGATGAGAAATTGCGGAGTTCAACTGAAACATCAAGATTCTCGAATTGTATTTGTTTACCCAGTGCAAGTGTACTCAGGTCTGAAGTGTAGTCTACAAAACACTGCAAATCACGATAACTTTGCTATAGAGCGCTCTTTTTTTTGCAACATCAGTTGGCTAATGAAATTCAACAATTAACAGCTATATTATGACGTGGTCGTTGATTACGTTCAATTAGCATTCTGGAACATGACTTCGTAGGCCTATGTTACCGGCGATGCTAATTTTCAAATCTATCTACAACTATATCCACGTTTTATTGGGCCTAAGTTTAATCATTTGTATGCGCCTATAGGCTACATGCAATTGTCCGTCTAACATGCCGCGGCCTTTCTCGGTGTAGTTATATAGGCCTAGTGGTCCTCGCAGTTGTATGACAACGTAACTACTTTCAAGGTAGGCTAAAATACCAGTTTTTAGAAAGTGTCACTTTGTTATTGACACAATTTATTATGTTATTTTATGTTGGATTTCTACTTTTTTAGTCTGCGTGCAAGATGGAAGACCCAACAACATCCCAAGAATGCACGCCGAGCGTGCCCTCTGAAACAGGTGAAACTAATAGGCTACATAGGCCTACGCTTCCGTTTTACTCAACAGAATGAGTTGAGTTTCTATCCTTCGCCGACTCAGGCCTTTGGCACAGTGTGTGCATCTGTGAACATTACCTTTGTCTGATGCAGGTCAAGATGACAAGCCGTCAAGTGGAGCCAGGGGCAGATCCACGAAACGAGTGTTTACCGATCTTGAGATGCCGGATGGCGATGTGTTAAAGAAGCTTATTGAAATAGGTAAGAAGGACAGCCATAGCAGAGAGGGACATTTAACGTGTTATATTATCATCATTACTGCATACAACATTAACAAATATCATTATCATTGTTATATATTTAATGATCATTTCTGTATAATGACGTTCAGACCGGGATCGTAAGCTGCGGACTATGCGCCAGTCCAGTAGCTACTGGCGGTACTTGCTGGGCACGCTTCTAACGTGGCTGAGGAAGCTGTTCCGCATCATCAGCACCTTTACGCTGCACCCATTCTTTGACCAGTTCATCATGTTCGTGGTGGTGATCAACACTGGTACGCTGGTGGCACTGACGTTTGAGAGTGTGAACGTGAGGGGAGGTAAGGTCACTGTCATATGGGGACCAGGGGTTAGGGACAGGGACAGGGGGAGGAGGGACAAGGGGTGGCAGAGGAAAGGGGCCGGGGGTCTTTCTTTGATGTCCGTGTTCAGGTATGTTAATATATTGTGTTTTTTCCTTTAACCCCAGGATGGTTCTTTTCTGCCCTGGATGCTGCTTTCCTGGCTATTTACCTGATGGAGTGGCTTTTGAAAACTCTAGTCTTGGGTCGTGTCTACTACAAAAGCGTACCCAACGACCTGGGTGAGATTCTTTTCGAAGGCTTGTGAGAGAAACTTACAGTAACAGCCCCTCATAGAGAAGTAATAGGGTTTCACAGCAGTACCACTGATGAGGTGGAATCTGTTCCTCTGCTGCTTATGTAATAGGAAGGCCCGGGTTCTGAAGAAGGTTCCGCTCTTTTTTCCCTCTCTCTCTTTCTTCTCAGTTTTTCTCGTTCCCCATTACAGCATGCTTTCATGAGCTGAACATTAACTGTGTGACTGTCTGTCTCTCGGTAACCCTCAGATGTTTTCATCGTTGTCCTGAGCCTGATTGACTTCATGCTGCCTCTGATCGAGGCAACGGGGAGCGTCGGTGGAGGAGGGCAGGTCTCAACCGCGTTCCGTGTTCTGAAGATGTTCAAAGGCGCCCGGGCCATCCGAGTGTTCCGGGTGCTGCGCACCCTCCGGTAGGTCGTCTCAGTGATCCATCCTGGTCACATGTCCCTGCTGTGTTTACATACACCACGGACACACTTAGAACTATACACTTCAGATCCTGGATCTTATGCTTCTATTGCATCTTCTACGTGCACTCTTTTATGTGGTTCAGGCAGGAGGACTCAGTATGACTTTACGAATACTTTATTTCACACTATACAAAACACGATTGTACATTTGATTTGGCATTGTGGTTCTGCTCGCATCGGCTCCCTGCCGCATCCAACAAGACACCGTCTCGACCTCCGAGCAGAGAGCAGCGACGCATTCCCCCTGAAACAGGAAACAGAAAACAGAACCAAGGGTGGAGTCCGGGGAGGCGGAGGCAGCAGGAAGACTGAAGTCATGTCGCACTGGCGATGCATATGCCGGGAACCCCTTATATACCCCGCCCTATTAGGAGGGAGTGCCCTGCGCATAAAATGACGCGTTGCTAGTGGCGCGCTATGTCTCACGTCCTCCTTCATGAACCAACTCCGCTTGTTTTTAGTTAAAAGCGTTTGGTGAATAAATACAAATGTACCGTACAACGTTACATTCCTGGATTCCGGGATTTCGAATCACAGAAGTCACAGTAAACTGACTTTCCTTCCTGTGTTTAAATCCTAATCTGTAATGCTGATCTGTTTCCCTCCCTCTCGCCACATCCCCTGGGCCAGCTTCCTCCACAACCTCCAGTCCATTGTGAACACCTGCCTGCAGTCCTTCCAGTCCATGGGCGCCATCATCCTCCTCATGTTCACCTTCCTTTTCATGTTCGCTGTCATTTTCCGCGAGATGTTCTACAAGTCGGACCCCGAGCGCTTCGGGACCATGTTCCGTACGATCTTCACTCTCTTCCAGCTGCTCACTCTGGACGACTGGGCCTTCATCTACTCCACCAGCAAGGACAACGGTAAGACAGCTTACATCACATCTACAGTTTATTCATTTAATGTGTGTGTGTGATGACAGTCGCTGCAGAAAAGAGGATGCCGCCAGTTATTATGCATGTGCTAACTGTACATCAACTAATGGGTCTTATCCACTGCAGGTGCACCTCACATCATCATCTTTCTGGTGTTGTACATAGTAGTGGAATACTTCACTTTCCTCAAGTGAGTATGACGGAAATGTCTGATCTGTTACACTGTCATGTCAATGTGCCGCAAGATGAAAAAAAAAAAAGATCAAACTTACTTTCTTCAGCCTCTTCATTGCCGTCCTGGTTGACAACTTCCAGCAGACAATCAAGAAACGGATGGCGGCAAAGATCCAGATGGTATTGTGTGATTTACAATTGTGAATTGGCAATGAAATATTAAACTCTCAGCTCACCTTCAATGCAAACGTCGCCCTAAATGTGACCCTTTCTATTCTGCACTGTAGTTCCAGGACACTTTTGAGAGCGAGATGCAGGAGATCAGGAAAATAGGTTGGTTTGGAAAACAACAAACATCCTACATTGCATTAATTCAACAGATGCTTTTATCCAAAGCAACATACAAATAGTGCGATTCAGCAGGACACTAAGGATCAGAGGGGTATAGTTCTAACAGCATTTCCGTGGTCAGAGTGAAGCTAAGTCTTTCCGCTGTCTTTCCCCAACTGTAGCAGTTCATACCTCGGAGCCGCAGAGCGATCTTCAGTTCTACCAGGAGACTTTAAATTGCACATACAGTGACAACAAGTACGGACAGAGGTATGGGACATTTCTACGACAATCCGTAAATACTCTCATTCCCACCTGATTGGTGGTGTAACTTCTTTCATATTAGATGTATACAGTCTGTTTTCTATTAGATAAAAAAACTGTACATGGTTTACATACCAACAGCTACATTTTTTGTTATATCTTTGGGTCATATGTACAGTACAGTCTCTATGTAGTCAGTCTAAGTGCTGTTTCAACATCCTGGTGCCTGCAGGGAGAAGGAGTTTATGATCATGTACCTGAGTCTGCTGGCAGCCATAGACCAGCAGCAGCACACCTTCCGCTCTCAGACCAGCACCCTGGAGCGCATCATCGACACTTTCTTTGAGGTGAGAGAATCGGGGTTCCATCCAAGGGGGCTGGGAGGTTGAGGGTGGGCTAGGGGGCTTGGTAGGGTCGGGGGAGGCTAGGGGTCTAGTGGGCTGGGGAGGGGTTGCTGGGTATCATGCCAAATAGTGAATTGCCTACACATCATGCAGACAGTATTGTGCATGACATGGCCTGACCCCCCCCCCCACTACTCACCTATACAGAATAACCACCTACCTAAACTGCCATTTTATTGTCTTTTACTTCTAGGCAACAGAGGAAGATCTGCATGGCAATGAATCTTCTTTCTAATGATTGGCTGATTATACCTACCAGTTACTCCAATCACAGACAGTGGTGGGATCCATTCAGTTTTTTTTTTAAATTGCTAATAAAAAAACTAAACTTGAAAGCTTAGAAAAGTGTACAGGTTTATTACATAATGGACTCATGTTAAGGTTCTCTTTATCAAACTTTAAACAGATCTATACTAGATTTATATAAGTTTTTTTCTTTTTTGTAAATGTTCAAGGAAATAGTGACTGTGTAAACATGAATGACAACACAAAATCAATGTATTTTTTTTGTTACAGATCCCTAACGATTCACAAAAATGTACAATTAATAGTATCATTAAATTAACTGACACTCATATGGTGTCGTGTGTGTTAGTTTACATTCAAGTTTAAAAAAAGGACGGACAACTGTACAGGTATCCAAATTTACATTCTGATAACAGTTCACCATGGCTTAATTCTGTACTAATCTCCGCACATCTTAATTTGATATACAGAAATGCAATACCACTTAAAAAAATCATTTTATAAAACAGTTTCAGTATATACAAGTACTAGAGGGTACAAGCAAAGTTCTTTAAGGATAGGTTTGTCTGTGTTTCTCATTGTGCGCTGAAAACCAACGGGGCTGTAGGTGCCCACCATCATCATTTAGTTTTACAAAACATTAAAGAGAGAGTGATATTGACACATACAAGCACAAACTAACAAATCACTGACTGGAGAGTGTGTGTTGAATGCAGAGACAAAGGTAGTAATGAGATCATAAAGAGGGTCTTCCTTCAGACAAGTTGCGGATATGATCAGGTCTTATATTGAGAATAGATATCTACATTTCTACCGGTGGAAATGTCAATGGCAAAACTGTAGATGGTGAACTCAAACTGGGGAGGATTCAGAGAATGGATGCTGACCATTAGACACAGTTTCTGTTAAAATCTGCCACAAGAGGACTCAAAAACAAAGTAAGCCACTAGAGAGGTTCTCTCTGTGACAGAGGAGTCTGTTCCTGTGTGACCAGGGAGAATCAGAAGACTCTTCTGTCTGAAGGGCCAGGAGGGCCGGGGACCAGGAGACCAGGTGAGCAGTGGAGAGGGGAACCAGGGGAGCTGGCCGGTTCTCTACCACTTGCCCCTCTTGCTCCAGTCCTTGGGGGTGAAGTGAAGGCATTTGGGGTCGATGCGCAGGTGGCGCTTCTGCATGGCTCTTTCATGACCCTCCACGATGTCCTCCGAGAGCGTCAGGATGTACTGGCCCTGGGCACACCAGCGAAGCACGCACACCGTCAGTTGTAATAATAATCATCATCATAATAATGTTTTCCTTTGGAAGGCACTTTATTAGAAGTGTGTCCAGCCTGGCTTACCTTGTAGTAGTTGATGAGGTTGAGGTACTGGAGAGTAGATATGACATCTTCTTTCTTTACACTGGTTATCTCACTGATTTCACTGGAGGTACACAACAATAACAAGGAATTAGTCTTGCTTGATAATAAAATAATAATGCATTTTATTAGCTAGCGCTAGTCCCAGAGAGGGGGTGGTGGTCTGGGCAGAGCTAGTCCCAGAGAGGGGGTGGTGGTCTGGGCAGAGCTAGTCCCAGAGAGGGGGTGGTGGTCTGGGCAGAGCTAGTCCCAGAGAGGGGGTGGTGGTCTGGGGGACCTACTTGATGGTGATCTGGGGCCTCTCTCCGTTGTCCGGCTTCAGGTCCATGAGGATCTCCAGGATGGTCTGGGACCAGTAGGAGCGGTAAGAGAGCAGCCCCAGGTCAGAGAGAGGCTTCTCCGGCGTGCCCGTCTTCCCCTCCACCTTGGACAGCTCGTAACCTGACAAACACACAACACACACAGTTCCAGTGAGGCCTCTGGCCTGTAGGGAACGCTCCGCTGCAGAGTCTGGTGCCTGCTGGCTGACTTACTGAACTCAATGAGCAGCTTTCCGTAGCCTCTCCGCTGGTAGGGTGGCAGTGTGAGGATACAAGCGACGTTGTAATCTTCCGTCGACTCTTTCTCCTGCAAACAGAGGCAGGGTTGAGCTTCTGCACTGAAACAGGAGGGCTATGACTCCGTGGAGGAGGCTCTGACTGCAGATCAAGAGCCCTCAGGTTCAAATCCCCCCCACTACTTCACTCTGGATAAAAGCGTGTGCTAAATTACACGTCTACTGTCTGGGTAGCGTGGTCCGAGCCTGCGTACCTTGGAGAAGTAGCCCACTATGTGGAAGCCTTTGGAGTCGTACTCCGTCATGACGTAGAAGAGGAAGGGGTCTGTGTCGTAGTACAGGGTCTTGTGATCTAGGAAGCACTTGGCCAGTAAACACAAGTTCTGGGAGTAGGTCTGAAACACACACCAGGAGAGAAAGGTCACAAACAGCTCCGTGTGGACAGGGTTGGTAGACTGGACTGAGACCTGGGCTGGTGTCAAATCACTCACTTTATACGCACTATTTATATGCTAAATGAATAAAAACAAATGTACTTTGTTTTTCCTGCCGTCAATCTCGAAAAACGAGATGGTTCCCTTGCGGTAGATCTCATTTCCTGGAGGGTGTCGAAGGTTGCACTTGGTCTGGAACAGAGAAAAACAACAATGAGGAGGAGGAGGGATGAGCAGGGACAGGGCACGGGCTAGCCTGGGCTCAGAGGTCAGGGCTCAGAGGTCAGGGTCTCACCAGGTGCCTCTGCAGACATTTGAGGCTCTTGAGGTACTTGAGGCAGAACTCGCAGAGGTAGAGGATGGGCAAGGTGGTCAGCTCCTGGGGGTAGGGGGAGAAGTACCAGGGCTTCAGCCTGTGGCGCCCCAGCTCGATGCAGTCGATGTTCTTCATCCTGGTGACGATGTCGTCATGGCTCCGGTCCGACACCAGGCTGCCAGTCATGCGCGGGGCGCTGGGGATGCCGTCCGAGCTGTCCTGGGAGTCCTGACGAGACACAGCAGCACGTCAACACAGCTGACTCACAATACCAGCCCTGGTAACCTAGGTAATATGACAGGCCTAGTAACAAGACAATCCAGGTAACCTAGGTAATATGACAGGCCTAGTAACCTAGTAACAAGACAATCCAGGTAACCTAGATAATATGACCGGCCTAGTAACCTAGTAACAAGACAATCCTGGTAACCTAGGTAATATGATAGGCCTAGTAACAAGACAATCCTGGTAACCTAAGGAATACGTCCTGGTAACCTCGGGAATATGTACTGATACTGTAGTTGATATGATGGCCCTGACAAGCTAGTTCCAAAATACACATTCTAAACCACTAAGAGGAATTACATTACTATTATTATTATTTTAAGAAACAAGGGGACATTCCTAACTTAACAAAACCCTAATACAATAAACTAATGAAGCTGAATGCACAACCACACAAGACAATGAGAACATGAGCCCATATCTGCCCCCCCCCCCCCTTCCCTCCCTCCCCAGCTGAACTATGCAAGCTTAGACCCCAGCAGGTCCACACTGCTCTACAGGAGCCCTGGGCAGGACACACACACACACGCAATGAGGAGGAAATGGACGGACCTCTCCAGGTGGTAGAAAGACATTGGCACATCGAGGGTTGTTATACTGGAAAACCTTTATTATCTAGCAGAAAAAAACAAAAACGGATGCAGGCTTTTTGAATATTGATTTACTCAGGGGGAAGGAAAATATGATCACTGTTGACATTGTTTATTACTGCATTATTACTGATAACACAGGGTCAGGGTCATTGAGGGTTTGTTAAACTGACCCTGTGCATAGTTTCCTTTCTTATTGTGTTAAATGTGGGAAGGGAAAATCTAAACATTTATTCACACAAGAGGATGTATATTGGTTCAGAAGTCGGCAGGGTTTGGATAAAGTGTTTCAGCATGTTGCCTTGTTTAAATATCAAAATCATCCATTAAAAATCCATCACCATCCACCCAGTCAGTCTAAATGTTTTAATTAAACCAGTATAGAAGCTAGTGGCTTCGTTAATAGAGGTGACTATCAGACTGAATACAGGAATTAAATGCTCAAGTCTAACTGTGACCCAAAAAAGGAGAAGAATGACTGGTTGGTATGTTGTTAACTGGCATTGTTGTTGTAAACAACAGATGTTTAACTGTAAACATGTGAATGATGGAGCAGGATTGTGGGCTGGAGTGAGCCGGCTCTGTACCTCATCAGTTCCTCCACAGTTGGCCTTCCTCTTCCTGCCTGGCTGTGAGGGGATGAGCCGCCTGGCTGTGCCGTTCTGGGGGTTCAGAGACGGGAGACACAGGAGATCAACAACAGCAGGCAACACCAACAATAATGAGAACATCAACAACATCATCAACATCATCAACATCAACAACAACATCAACAACATCAACAACATCAACAACATCATCAACAACATCAACATCAACAACATCAACAACATCAACAACAACAACATCAACAACAACAACAACAACATCAACAACAACAACATCAACAACAACAACATCAACATCTACAACATCTACATCGAGACTAAGGAATCCCCCTTCTGTGTCGAGGTGGTTACCGTGGTGAGCGAGGTGAGCTGCTCGTGGTCGTCGCGGGCCTTGGTGCCGAAGGTGTTGGCGTCCCTGACCGCCGGGTACACCGACGCCTGGCTGGCCTCCGCCGACCCCGGCAGGCACGCCACCGACGTCACCGGGGACGGCTGTGTCGTCAAGGAGACGGAGTCTGTTTTCCTCTTCTGTTGGAGAGGCGTGTCAGACAGGTGAGAGGAGAGCCAGGAACTGTGTTAACACTGGCTTCATACGGCCGCCAGTGGTGGCTGTGTGTGCTGTGTGTGCTGTGTGTGTAGTGTGTGTAGTGTGTGTAGCGTGGGTAGTGTGTGTAGTATAGGTAAATGGAAGTTGTACCGGTGTGGGTAGAGTTTTGCCTCTGGAGGGAGCTGTAGCAGGCTTAAGGTTGAGATCTAGACTCTTCCTCTGAATTAGAACAGAAAGTAAGAGAAACAGGGGGTTAACTGATATTCACATGAAAACCATCAGGAGGTTGGGGTTGAATTGTTGAATGAATACACAGTCCAATACAGATCTAATGTCACTGTTCCAATTGAATACAAATGTATCTTAGGTGGCCGTGATTGGAATTAAACAGAATTGTCAATCTACATATGACACCTTATTTTTATCTACAGGTAGAGCAAAGAAAATATCACCAGGTCAAAGTTTTATGTTTACTTTAGGTTACCGGCCATCACCATATCAAATGTTTTAGATTTAACAACACATTTTTGCTTTTGCAGAATCCCCCATTAGGGGAGAGGCAAGACCAGAGAAACATACTCTCGTCGAAATCTCAAATCCAGGCACTGGACACAACCCAGCTCACTGCATTCCTCATTAAGCCCAAAACAGCACTGTGCACCCCCCACAGCCCCACCTAAACCTGGTAATTGTTATTAAAAACAGAGATTAGCAAAAACATCAGGGTGCAATGCCCAAAGGAGAGGGCTTAAAACACGACTGCCAAACCTGAGTTTGTTGTTGCAACCCTGGAAAGTCTGGTAGAGAGGTCTTGGTGGGCAGTGGCTTCTGTTGGGGCTGGGTCTGGGGGGGCCTGCCGGGGAGGTGTTGGGGGGCCGCTCCCGCTGCTCTCACCACCTCTCTCTCCGGGGAGCTGGGTCGTGACCCCGGGAGCCCGTTCTTGGTGGGCGTTTTAGCCTCCTTCTTGGGGAACTGGAGCTTCTTCATGTCCAGCCTATCCGGCGTGACCCACTCATCCAGACGCTTGTTAACTTTATTAACACAAGCAGACACGCACACAGAACACACCCACGTTGGCATCACAGGGCTGTTAAGCCTTCTGGGGGGGAATGTTGCAGGTGGGCAATAAGACAGTGTTTGTAGTTTGTAGACTCAACATGTGGTTCATACTCACAGTCAATATAATGTACATAGTAGAGTTTTCTCCCAGGTATCTCTTTCACACTGAGAATTTCTGCCAAGGCTGAAACAACCAACAAATAATTGCAGTTAACTAGTAACATTGTAAGGTGAAATCTGATTAAACCAGACATGTGCATAGAAACAGGGGGAAATAGTCTTTAATATTAATTCAGGTATTGCATGTACAGTTAGCCTAAGCTAACGTTGTATCGCTAGCTTACAGTTTCGTTTAGCTTCTATTAGTCATCTTACTTAGCATATTTATGATGCAGCTGGCATTAAATTGTCTAGAGAACAGTATATGTTGTATGGAAGACATGGCAAATATATCAATGTGCACAAGGGCCATTTACAGAAACGGTTGAAATACTCGTTTAGCATCCTTCATGCTTTTGTTTACAATCTGTCAGCGGCCGCTTGTGTTCCAAGCATTCGGCCATGACAGTTTTTACTATGCAGCTAAGCTAACCAGCTAGCTAACCAGCTAGCTAACCAGCTAGCTAACCAGCTAGCTAACCAGCTAGCTAACCAGCTAGCTAACCAGCTAGCTAACCAGCTAGCTAGCCAGCTAGCTAGCTAGCGCTATCGGCATCTACTTACGCCACTCGTCTTCGTTTTCCTGATTTTTTCGGAGAACGGGAAGTCGACAGCCCTCGACAACATCAACCTGTCGAATGGTATTGTATTGAAGATATGAAATATGAAGACGATTAGACACATAATGACATAGAAGCGTTAAATAATTGACTCAAAATGCTAGTTCTTTAGAGTACCCACCGACGTATCCGCCATTTTGGTCATCTGTGTGAAACGCAAGAAGCCAGGCAGAGCAAGGTGTTATGGGAAAGATCGGCAGAGTGAAGGCTGTGGTCCACCGGCGTGCAAGTGTGGCCTACTGGCGTACAATGTTGTATCTGCCTATCACTGGCGAATATTGACATGACACAAGCTAGAGGTTGGATTTAGGTTTATTTGTGATTTATTTAGGTACTTGGTCATACTCCTTAATGTTACTGACAGTCTGTTTTTCTTTGTATTAGGCAACAACATGTCATTGTTTACAGCCAGCGCCAAGGCCCATATGTGAGACACAATCATATGAATTAACCCCTTTTGGTCATTCTATCATAACCACTCTATCAAACCACATCTGTTAACCTAGCACATCATATTACAAACTCAATATTTCAGACTAGTAAAAAATACATGACAGTTATAAACCTGTTTAGGGGTGGAGTCTAATCTAAAGTAGTGAGCATATTGTTAATTCATCAAGCCCCATTCCTCCCCATGCTGCCCCCCACCAGTTCATCATGTGGATATTACTGCCCATTTCATAGTAACCAGGACAACCCTATAGGTGTATGGCATATTGAGTATCACTGGACCTGTCATTAACACTTTAGAGTTGAGTGGAATGTGAGCATCCTTGTGAGCATCCTTGTAGGAATATCTAGAGGGCATCATGACCACCAGTCAGTTTGTAAAAGAGTTCTTCGTTCAAGGCACCGGTGTGTTCTTTGCCGCGTGTACACATGAAGATGTAGCCCCCGATGTACTCGTGCACAATCCTGCAGCTTGCCGTCACACAGCTGAAGGCTATGTTCACATTGCCATTGAACTCGATGGCCACCTGGAAAAATCCGTAAAAGTTAGAATCTAAATGCACAGGCGAAAAAATACAGGCATTTCATTCAATTATTAAGTACGCTGAAAAAGATACTGATTAGGAATAATGACAATAAATACATACAAGAATAACGGGGTACCTGCTGTGTGTCCCAATTGACGTTCCACTGCCTCATGGTGTTGTACCTCCAGGTCTTCAACACGTTTCCAGAACTCAGATCTATACGTATCAGACGGTTGTTGGCAACTCCTAGGACCTCGTCTTTACGGCATCCTTTAAACCTGATTATCCCCAAAAAGAAAAAAAAATTTGATCAGGTTTATTGAATGGACTTCACAGACCTGCACCTCTCACAACCTTCCCAACCCGGGTGCTTACCTTACCACGAAATACGAGATCCCAAAATCAGGCAGCGCTTGCCAGATCTGGATAAACCTGAGCAGAGCATCGGTCAGAGAGAGATGAGACACATTCTGATATGCCTCCAGGATCCGAGGGGTTAACTGTTTGCAGAGGATAAAGTTAAGAACAACTGGACTGTCATTCTTCCAACTAAACAGCATCCTCAGAGTTTAAGTGTTTGACTTTTTGCTGCACAATACTGTGTAATACTGTTGTTGAGATATTATTACTGTTTCACTCCTGCCTGGTAATTGCAGACTTTCCTTGACTCTCAACACCAACATACAGTTAGAACTATGGACTTCTGTTCCTTGATTTTCTGCTGGACTTTCTGCTTGCACTATCTGTCCAACGCTTTGGATAAAAACATCTGCTAAATGAATAACTGAATGTCAATGTAAGCGCCCCCTCAGTTCACCTGTTTGGTCTTGTACTTTTTGTGGTAGCGTGGAGAGACCAGGCCATGTGTGTAGATGCCGTCCCCCGTCTGAGCTATACGAGGGCCCGGGGCGGGCCTCTGCATGGCGAGGAAGGACCGGATGTTCTGCACCTCGCTGGGGAACGATCCATCGGCTAACGTCTTCCCCTTGGAAGCCAGACGACAGGCCGCCGTCCACTTGCTGTACTGCAGCTCCTGCAGGGGAGCGACGTCAACGGAAATGACGTGGCTACACCGGCAATCCAGATGACCAGGTGTTTCTGGGTATCAATGGTGTTTCTGGATATGAGTGGTGTTTCTGGGTTTTAGTGGTGTTTTCCTTACATTTTCACAGCGCAGGAAGACCTCGTTCATGCCCTCGGGTCCGGGGATCAGGAGCTTGATGCAGAACCTCTGGCTGGCAACACACACGTCTGGGATGACCTCACATCCTGGAACATTATCACTCACTTATTCTGCACTTATCTCCTAATGTCTATGCAACACAGATTGCCTTTTATTTATTTAGCAGACGCTGTTATCAAAATCGACATACGGATAGTGCATAAAGTACAATAGTCATTCAGTGGTTGGAGGCACGGAAACACATAACTAAAACAGGATTTTATTCTGATAACAGGGCACCGCAACAGTAAAATTAACATCATACATTAACAACATCGTAAAATATTTTGCTGACTTGCAGCTTAGTCATGCATATCTTTGGTAATGGCATGTGCTTCTGTGAATTCAGCAAATCACATTAATAGTGCTTGAACCCATTACCTCTGAGATTCATCAGCTGAATGGGCTCCTTAAGGCTCTCCTCTTTACTCTTGTAGTAGGAGATGGATGTGTCCTTGAAAGTGAACCAGAACTGCTTGTAGCCTCTCAGAGTTAGTCTTTTCGGTCTAGAGGACGGGAAAACAATGAAAACCAAGAAGGCCAAATTCATTTTTCGTGTCTGCGTGTGTACCCGTGTCGTCTTTGTATCGCGGTGTGCAGGCGCATAAGTGAAAACAATCTATGAAACTCATCTAAAGTCGAAGAAACTGTCATCCATCTTGTGTGATCGATATCCAATTTAAGATTGCAGGAAGGAAAAGGCTGTTAGCGGCACAGAGATGGATGAGAGGCGGATTCCCCCCAGACAGCTGGAGGGGAATTCATGCTGCTCTCACCTGAAGATGTTTAAGTAGTCGTGCAGGACTGGAGCTGTGTCCATCGTTTCCTGTGACGTGACAAAAGAAAAGTTGAAGCGAGTCAAAGAAAGAAACTTTTCAGCTGCCTTGAAAAACTTAGTCATTCATGACCACGTCTACACATGGGGGTAGCTGAGATGTGGTTGTTTCGTTACCATACCTGGTAAATACAGACCATTCATTGAACCTGAAATACTGTTACTACTATGCACTTCTGACCCTTGATCTTCTGCTGTACTTTGTAAATGCACTATTTGTGTGTCGCTTTAGATAAAAGTGTCTGGTAAAGGTAAATGAATAAAATGTAACCATGTTAAATGGGTTATCAGGGAGTTCTAACCAGCAGGCCCATTGGGCTGCTCTTCACGTCCACCTCTAAACACTGCAGGGCAGAGTCAAGATCAACCAGGGACGGACATGAAGACTTCTTCTCAGGCTCTAAGGCTGACACCTTCCCAATGTGATACTGAGGAGTTATCAACACACACACACAGACACACAGACACACAGGCACAGCAGAATATTAAGATACAAAATAAATGAAGCTGTTATTTGTGTTAAGCGGTAGAAAACACACTTCTAGGCCTTATTCATACCTGGAGGGCAGCGAAAACCATCATCTCCTCCTCTGTACAGTCGATGACCTCCAGGAGGACAGCCCAACGAGCCTGCTCATACAGCTGGGTCAGACGCACCTCCTCTCTCTGCAGGGGACAAAACACAACACGTAACCATGTAGCACATGCTATCATCCAAAGAACCTGCACTCTCTAGATCTGCAGTGAAAGGCTCTACCACTGAGCTGTAGCCATCCCACAATATTTTACAGATAAAGCTCACAATCGGTTGATTGATTGGGCAGCTATATTGATGACGTTCAGATGACCAACCGTGGGCTGCAGGCTGTGGAAGCAGTAGTACTTGAAGCGCAGTAGGACTCTGTCGTTCTTCTCGACGCCCTGCTGGAGCAGGGAGCGAGACGAGTCCAGCCACCTGAACACGGCAAGAACACTCTTACTGAACCCTTACCAGGTGCACGTGAAATCAGTGTGACCGACGAGTGAACGCACACACACCGACACGTACACTCTTACACACACAAGCACGTACACACACACACACCTGCTGTGAAGTTGGGCTTTGTCCACCAGGTTGGTGAGGCGTTCCATCTTACTGGTAGTCTCAGGGGAGGGGAGGGGCTGGCTGAGAGACAGTGCCCTGTACACAGCCTCGGTCTGAGGTGACTCGGCAAAGTGCACAGGCATCCCGTTGGACAGGGTGGGGACTGGACCTTAATCATACCCACAGGCGTGATAGACGGACAACAGTGATGTGGAGAATGATTCACAAATCATGTTTCATATTGCACCCACAATCTGAACTGAGCATGTCTCGAAGAAAATGAGGGAAGACTGTTTAAGATCCTTGTTCTAAATGAATAGTACTGTATCAAATTGAACAGGATACAACTTTATTGTCTATCCAGTAAGGACGTTTTTCTTCCGCGTCACTTTCAATGATTACCTGCCGTGAGTGAAAGACTGGTGATGTCATGTTCTTCCCCCTCGCCTTCCTTCTCCTTCTCCACTTTCTTCTTCTTCTGTTCCCTGGTCCTCATCAGGGACAGCTCCTCAGGCTGCTGTATGTCTAGAGGTGTACAGGAGACGATACGAAAAAAGACACGTTCCAATTGTGTGCATACTGTCCTGCTTCCAACAGTTTGTTCTTTATCGGGGGCAACTGCAGTACACAATAAAAGTATAAAGTATACAATTGGGGCGACGCAGCCTTACTTAGCAGGCGACCGATTTCCATGACGGTCTGGAAGACGGGAGAGGAGAAGCAGGCCCGGAGCCTCAGCGTGGCCCCGTTGGGCATGCCCAGTCTCAGAGGCTTGTGCTGGGGCGTGAGGCTCAGGCTGGCGTCCGCGTGGATCTCATACTTCTCCAGAGTCCAGGAGGTCCGCAGGAGCCACTGCTGCTTCTGCTTCCACCACAAGGCGTGGTCAGACCAGTCTTTATTGATCCCTACGAGGCAGGCAGACAGGCAGAGGCAGGCAGATGGACAGACAGAGATAGGCAGGCAGACAGGCAGAGAGGCAGGCAGATGGACAGACAGAGATAGGCAGGCAGACAGGTAGACAGGCAGGTGGGCAGATTATTATTACACCTTTACTATGTAACTATAGGTGGTTCGACCTCACCGGGTATGGAAAGGAAACTTACGAGTTTTTTCCACAATTCGGAGAATGACGCCGCCGATATGTAGGTCAGAGGTTACACTGATTCTGAGGGGAGGGGCTTCTGGGCCAAGCTCCTCCAAGGAGACACATAGATCCCAGGCAGCCATCTTGAGAGAAATAAATAAAGAAGTGGATTTGAAAATCAGAGCTGTATGTGACCAAGAATCACTGATCCTGAAGTGTTAATTGTGACTATGCTGCCTTGAAGGACTGCCTGTGGACAACATTTAGACCTTGTATACCCATCCTGTTCAAATCAGCAGAAATTGTAACAGCAAGCTCTCACAGAAAGCTGGTTGTTGAGATTTTTTTATTGCGATTTTTGTATAGTTGACCTCTAACATCTGTGAAAGATATTGGCTTTGTGTAACATGTACACAAAGTATAACCCAGTAGGCTGTTACACGAAACAACACAAAACAATGACTCAATTAAACCTAAGCATCAACACCATCACTATGTCTGGCCAGAGCCTCCTTAGTTACCTTGACTCCACATACACAACAGAAGCATTCCTCTCACACATCCTCTTCTCCTTTCAAAAAGTGTGAAACACATTCACCACTAAAACAGCCTCCTCTCTCTCTTACCTGAACTCAGGGAGCCACTCGTTCTCTTCAGGGTGAAACAGGTGTCGGCGACTTCTGCCACTGTGTGACTGCCTCCATACAACTTGTAAAAACCAGAGAGTCACTTCCTCTTGTCTAGCTCAGCGGCTGCGGTTTCATCTTGAACTGAGAAAACTTCAAGAAATACCTCTTCTGCTTTCACAAGCAGTAAGAGGGAGCTATCTGGGATCAAAACCATACATTAAAAGCTAACCATTCATGCTGAGATTGTTAGTTATTTAGGTAGATAGATACAAACTCTGACAAGGATGAGCCGTCAGCACCATGTCGAGTTTTATGACAGAGCTGTATTTATATAGGACCCTTTTGTCTTGTCTAATTACCCCCTCTAGTGGTTAAACTGCCAAACCTTGCAAAGAAAGTCAAAGCATTTCAGCCTAAACTCCACATCCTGTTTTTCTGAATAGGGATTTTCAAAAGCCTATTATTAGTAGGCCCAGTCATTTCAAAAACACATTTCTGGATAGGTAGTTACTTATAAAACAACTTTCGGCAGTTCAATACAGCCACTTCCAAATATATTTGTAGACAGAAATAACATGGACACTGATGAGCTTAGAAATACATTCAGATATATTTGCAGGATTAATTTCACTTGTACAATACAGTTTCGGGGCTTCATCTTTGACATACAACAGCGTGAGTGAGCGCCGAATGTTGTTTGATGTGCTTGACGTGTTTTCATTGACACACATGACCAAACCCTCACATGTTTCTACACTACAATTTAGTAGCACCACGTGCTGTTAAAAAAAAAAAAAAAGAAGAAAACTCTAGCTGATCCAAGGCTATGGTGGAAATGCTGAAAATGAATAAAAGTAAGCATGAATCAATGCGTCTTTTTACACACTACTCTCCTTCCATTCCCTGTCGATGTGAAAGATCCACATGGGTACATGGGGGGGGGGGGGGGGGGGGGTCACATGACGGCATCAGCTTTCCCTTCGAAGGGGAACAGAGGCGGAAAATTTGTACTTATCGACCAACTTCAAATCACCTGAACTTTCCAGAACTGTAACAATAAATTTGAGCAAGCGGCACTCCATAGACCGAATGTGTGAGGTTTAGATTTTTTAACCGATTTGCTTTATTCGACAGAAATGAGCGCCAAACACGTTACTAAGGCATATCCACATCGCACCTCAACACTACCACTATTTTAGATTTCCATCAATAGACATCGATCGGAGCATCAAACAGATGAGTTGGTAACCCTGTCATGGACACACCCCCCCCTCCCTCCGACATTTAAACAGTCTGACCCAGACTGTTTAAATGTCTCTACATATTTTCTAATTCTTAGTTAGGCTCTGAAGGTCCTGTGGTAACCTTAAAGTTTGTAGATATGTGAGATGGAGAGAGAGAGATTAGGTACTTTTGAATGAAATAATTTAAGGCCATGACATAAGGTGGGGGTAAAAGCAATGTGGCCAGATGTTTGGCCGAAAACACAGTAAATGGTTATGGGTGGCGGAGGATGTTGTGTATTGAGGGAATGGCGTCTGGATCCTCTAGTTGCCGTTTCTTCATGTGTGTAGCCCTGTCCTGAGCCATCCTCTCATCACCGGATGGCTATCAGTCCCACGTCTATGAGCTTCTGGATCTTCTGAGCAATACCTGGGTTCTTTAGGTGACTGGGAACAAGAGAGAAGACAAATAGTGTGAGTAAAAATACAAAAAAAAAAAAATCTAATTTCAAATTTCTTTAAAAACTAATTTTGCTAGACTGAGTGTGGGGGATATGGAGAATCTATTGGGAGTGGATGGTTGATGTGCTGGGCTGGTTCTGGTGTGTGTGCGGGGTCTGATTGGCTGGGCTGGGTCTGGTGTGTGCTGGTTGATGTGCCGTGTTGGGCTGGGTCAGGTGTGTGTGCTGGGTCTGGTGTGTGCGCTGGGCTGGGGCTGGTGTGTTGGGTGTGTGTGCTGGGTCTGATTGGCTGGGCTGGGTCTGGTGTGTGCTGGTTGATGTGCTGTGTTGGGCTGGGTCTGGTGTGTGTGATGGGCTGGGTCAGGTGTGTGTGCTGGGTCTGGTGTGTGCGCTGGGCTGGGTCTGATTGGCTGCTTACTCGCTGAGTGCCTGAGGGTCTTTCTGCATCTGCTCCAGGATCATGCGCATGGCGGGGTCACTCATGATCTGCTGCACCTCCGGGTCAGACATGGCCCGACGCTTCACATCCTCCGGGCTGTCGTTCCTCACAGACTGGCTCATCAGGCAGCGTTGGATGCCCTCTGTCGCCTCCTGGAGGCGAGGGGTAGAAGTGGAAATGAAGGAGAGGAGAAAGAGACAGCGATAGAGGAGGAGGAAAGAGGAGATGAGAAGGAGGGTTGAACAGACGGTGGTCATGAAAGATCTCCCAAGAGAGCATCACATTTCAGCTTTCTGCTTATCCAGGCATGGATTTTATGAGGCAAAAACGACCTTCCGGTGCCGGTCACACTGTACCTTGGAGTTGGCGTCAAGCTCCAGAGCTTTCTGGTAGGCATCTATCGCTTTGGTGAAATCTTTCATGGCCTCAAGGGCAGCTGCCTTGCGGGTGTAACCTTTAACTGTGGGGGAGAAGAGGGTTGTAAAAAGAATAAGTAAAATGTCTTTCACACCCAGGGATGCTTTGGAATATAAAAGGTTTTTTATATAAAATACCAACATCCATTGACATTCACATTGCCGTTTAATAATGATGACTCCTTTGTACTCACTGAAGGTTGGATCCAGCTTGATGCAGTCCTCACAGTCCTGAGAGGAGGGGGGTAGAGAGAGGGTGCTTTTCAGTGTTTATACTCATGTATAAAATAACAGATTCAAGTGTCAACACGCCTCCACTGCCTGCTTTAGCATGTCCCCATTTAAAAAAAAAACATTTGTCGGAATGAAGAGCACCTCCTGTGCCTTTGGCCATACGCGAGTATAAACCACAAGTGTTTTATAAAAACAAAAGAGATGTTGGTGTTTCGTTACTTTAACGATAGTTTAGTTGGTGACGCGCACCTTGAGTGCTAGCTGGAACTCCAGCAGTTTGGTGTAGCAGGCGGCTCTGTTGCTGAAGAGCTTGGCATCTTCTGGGTTCCTTTTGATGGCCTCAGAGTAATGCTTCATGGCTACGGGGTAGTCTCCTGCACACACATACATAGGACAGGTCAGACTGGCAGGCGTACAGGGAAGCTACCGTCACAACATTATTACCACTCTATTATTCTGCATACATGAACTTTAATAAAAACTCTGACCACCTAAAACACTGTTAGAACTCCTTGATGTTCAGCTGGACTTTTAACACGCACTAAAATCGGTACGTCGCCTGGCAACGAACAGAATGTCAAATACGATGTGCGTGCACCTTTCTGGAAGGCCTCGTTGCCCTTGTTCTTCTCCTCCAGCGCCACCTCGGGGTTGATGTATGCCAGCTTCTCCTGCTCCTTCAGGAACTTCTCCGCCTTGAGAGAACAACGCTACCCGTTAAATGCGAGCAGCAGAACCCGCGCGGGCACGGAACCGTCCAGCGGTGCCCATGGGAACGCTCCTGGTTGGACGGCGTGTGCACTCATACCTGCTGGCATTTCTTGAGCACGTCGGGCGTTCGGTGCTCCGTCAGGCTCTTGTTGAAGAACTGCGTGGCCTCCGCGTACTTCTCCTGCTTGAAGTACGAGTTCCCGATCCTAGCCAAGGCCCTGGGACAGGAGCAACATCCAGTATTAAAATGAGACCTTAATCCTTCAACTGTACATCATCTGTATAATCCATTATACAGATATTTGCATATGTCTAAAATATACGTCCAATCACAAATATGTGATTTGCTTGAGTGGACCCAGCCGCCTAAAATCATGTTTGTCATTAGAACGTAACCATAAAATGCACACAAATGAGGAAACAATTGCCTCTAGTCAAGTAAAAACGGGCTATATCCGTTAACCTGCTTCAGTAGTGAGGTAGCAGGGGAACCAGTCAAATTCTTAAAAAGGCTGTCAGGAACTTGAAGGAGCACAACCCTAAACAGGTTACATTTGGGTGACCGTTCAGAGCATGTGTGCCAAAAGGGTTAAATTAGAAAGCTCTGGAACTCCTCCTCTGACTCCATCCCCAGTTCCCTCGCTGGAGCGCAGAGCAGAGAACATGGGTTGTTAATTAAAGTGTTGGATTAGGTAGAAGACCTCATCTCAGTTTTGGCTCCCCGGATGTGTGGCTGTGTTTCATCCAGCCCCCAGCAGGGCCTGGGAGTGCTAGTGGGGGGGTGTGCAGCAGGAAGGAGGGAGGACTCACTTGGCGATCTGCCGGTAGTCCTCTCGGTTTTCGCGGCCCACATCGATCGCCTTCTCACACAGCTCCCGGCACTTGTCATACTCAGCCTTCTCAAAGAACACAGCTGGACAGACAGGACACAGAACGTTTTAGATTTTTTTCCCCCTGACAATTTCCAATCCCAACAAAATAAACTGATTAATCAGGAACATTACTAATGAACCAAACTCTACCCATCCGATCTCAATGTGACACATGGAATTACAGAGCTAATTCGACAGATAAATGTTCAGTTGTTGAATCTTCTCAGTAAATCATCAGCTAACTGAGTGTACCTGCTTGATTGGAGATGTAAGTCATATTGGTAGGGTCGTGTTTGACAGCTTCTTCATAGTGTTTCAGGGCAGAATCAAACTCTTTGTTCTTGTAAGCAGCATTCCCCAACTCCTTCGCCTTCAGAGCCTTTGAAAAAACAGCACATATTCATAAAGGCATGAGGACTTCACTGATCCTAACAGCTGCACATGAGAACAGAAGCAGCACAAAACCCTCGTTAGACTAGGGTGAGTATAAAGTATAAAGCATGGATATGGGTCAGATGGCTGAGCCGTTAGGGACTTTCTGTTAAGCAGAAGGTTGCCGGTTCGATTCCCGGCCGTGCAAAACAACGTTGTGTCCTTGGGCAAAGCACTTCACCCTACTTGCCTTGGGGGAATGTCCCTGTAGTTACTGTAAGTCGCTCTGGATAAGAGCGTCTGCTAAATGACTAAATGTAAATGTAAGCAGTCTGGGGCGAGGACAGCTCAGTGTTCATGTTTAACTGCAGCCCCCCCCCCCCCCCTGCCCTTGTCTGAAAACATCACAATCCTTCTGATTGTGATTGTAAGTCAGGTGTACCTGTCTCTTGTTCTCGGGCAGGTCCTCCTCTTTGGGGGTGGGCGGCTTCGTCTCTTTGGGTTTGGGGGGGGGAGGGGGGGAGGGCTCGTCCTCCTCATCCATCCCAGCCAGGTCCAGGCCCAGCAGGACAGACAGGGTGGTCATTACCCGAGGATCCTGCAGCTTCCTACACACAGAGAGACAGGCAGGGTGGTGATTACCCCATGATCTATTGCCCATGATCAATGGGAAAATTGAGAGTACAAGCTCTACTAATATCACAGGAGCATCACTGAACACATGAGGACAAACCAAACTAGAACACAGCGTGCTGGTGTGGTGTGGGTGAGCCACTCACGTGCCCAGCTCTGAGGGCTTGTCCTTTAGCTGCTGCAGGAGCTCTCTGTAGCTGGGGTCAGACAGCAGGGCGCGGGTCCTGGGGTCGCCCTCCAGCTTCTCAAACATGTTGGGAGTGGCGAAGGGGTTCATCATCTTCTTCTCTGTGGAGAGAAGTGAGCAAGGGAAAGAGTGCTCCGATCAGGTTGTATTTGACTCGAGATAATATATTACACCTAGCTTTACATCTTGTATTTTGCCATCTTTCTCTACACACTTGTTGTAGGGAAAGACTGAAAATCAACTCAGTTGTGTGTATATTTTACAAACCTGACAGTTTCTCCACTCAAAAGGGAAGAAATATATTTTTAAAAGGCAGTTGGGAAAATGCACAAACAAAAACCTTGAGTGATGTCATGAAGGGATGTACCTGCTAGCCGTGCCTCAATGTTCTGTAACCCCTCCTTGAGCTGCTGGTTCCCTGGCTCATTTCTCAGTCCCTCCTGATACGTGGCCTTGGCATCCTCGAACCGCCCTAGGAACTCCTGCGCTGCGGCCTTCCTGGAGTAGCCCTGGGCAACACAACACAAGAGGTCAGGTTTGACACGTCATAACACATCCCATCAAACTGGTGTACATTTAGGACATTCTTAATTTAGCAGATGGGGTTTTTATCCAAAGCGACATACATATAGTGCATATGGAACGTAAGCAGAAAATCAAGGAGTGGAAGTGTATTTTTTGGTGTTCACGGGATTGGTCAGTGTAAAAAAACGCACCAGGTACAACTGTTCAAACTGTTCCATGTAGTCATTTAGCAGACGCTCTTATCCAGAGCGACTTACAGTAAGTACAGGGACATTCCCCCCGAGGCAAGTAGGGTGAAGTGCCTTGCCCAAGGACACAACGTCATTTGGCACGGCCAGGAAATTGAACCGGCGACCTTCTGATTACTAGCCCGATTCTCTAACCTCTCAGCCACCTGACTCCCCTATTGTTCCCCATGTTGTCACCTCACCTTTCCCCAGTCGGGTTTGATCTTGATGGTCTGACATGCGTCCTGCAGCGCGCTGTCATAGTCGCCCTTCTTGGCGTGTGCTGCTGACCGGTTGCTGAAGAGGACATGGTTGGAAGGGTCGAGGGCCAGCGCTTCAGTGTAGCAGCGCACTGCCTCTTCGATCTTCCCTGCACTCAGGGCCTTGTTTCCCTGGTCTTTCAACTGTGTCACCTACGAGACAAAAGGGAGAAATGGAGGCTTGATGCTGTGCCAACATTTTCCTAACGAGGTTGTCATGTCAAACAACAAGGCCATTTAGAAACTATAAAGCAACATTTTCAAGACCATCTGTTTTATCAGCTGCCAGACTAAACTGGAGAAAGCGACCCAATCAGCTGTCACTGACACTTAGCTAGTTGACATGAATGCCCCTCCTCAAGTCTTATGCTATTAGTGTGGAGCCGATTTGATGTTCCTGTGATTTGTTTCCCCTGTAGAGTCCCAATATCTACACTACAAGATGTCTACCTCTAGCAAGCCACTGCAACTACGTGCAGTGTTGCAAGTCTAACAAGACAACGTAAGATAGCTGGCCTACACAACAATAAGTTGACCACACGCGCGTTATTGCTAACGTCAAAACGAAACTAATTAAATTGACATGATGATTTTTTTTTTGTTATTTACAAATGTTAATTTAGCCATATAAAATGTAGCTCTATTTATCTCGGCGTCTTGGGTTGACCTGGCTGACGCAGGACTGCATCTCATTGACGTTTACAAGCTAGTTAGCTAGCTGGCTAACACCGCTAGCTCATCATTGCAGCCGATGTGCTGGTATAGCCTACAGTTTCTGGAACATTTCGGTGAAGAACTCAGTCATGGCCAACAGCGTCGTTAGCGAGTGCTAGATGCATCTAGCTAGCTCTATAAATCTGAGCCAAATTTAAATTACCTAGCCATATTTATCATGAGGTGACGGATGTATATAGCTACCCACAGCGAAATACTTGGCTAATAGTTTAAATTGACCCTGATTAATTATCTCCCTTTAGCCTAAGCACGTAACAGCACCACGCAGCAAGTTGTCATTGCGCTAACCGGTTAAGACATTGTTAGCTAGGTAGCTAAGCTAGAGCTAACAATGAGGACCGTATCGTGCAGGACAAATTAGCAAACAATTTAATATGACAATCGTTAAACGTGTTATAACGATCAAATACGACCAAGCTAAGTCAATGTAGAAAGTATTTCAAATCGATATATATTTCACTGCAACACTGAGCACAGTTGTTACTCACTTTCTCCATGGTGAGACCATGAGGTTCCAGAAAGTACTGCGAAACGAGAACGACGATAGCGCCACCCACTGCACATAAATGAGGAGGAGCAATATTACCAAGCTTATTGACAGAAATATGATAGTCACTATTAAATATGACAAGAAATGCATTAATATGTGATTACTTACACAGTTATCCACTGTACTGCCCTGTCGGTTGTACGATGTTCCGTGTCAAGAAACTATTGTGGACCAAAGGTGTTTCTGCAATTTTGGCAACCGGCTTTATATGCACACTCTGGACTTCCTCAAAGATCTGTTTTATCCCGTAATGCAACTGTGTCATATGATTGGCCAATGAACTATTTAGATTCCTTCTAAGCGAATCAAAGGCGGCTGTGAGCTAAATGCGTTGAGCAAAGCAACGCTGTTCAAGAAGACGCTTAATGGCTTTCCAGTTCCTTCTGGTTCATTCTATTGACAGCAGACTACAACAGCTTCTCTATGAATGTACATTAAGATCATATAATTGTATTGTCTGATCCATCAGCATGTCTATTATTATGGTTTGGAAGTTAAATTACTTGGCGTAACAAACTAGACTACATTCAATTTCCAAAGTTACACATTTTGGCAGTAACTGAGTAACAGCATAATTGATCAAAAACAATTACAAAAGATAAGATATTCCAGGTGGTATCAGGTTGTTTCTATATTTTTACAGAAGTACTTTTAATTTGTATATATATTAAGTCGCTTTAGTGTAAATAACTTTATTTTCGCTGAAGAGTAGCTAGTCTAGCTACCTTTTGGATCTAACTTCTAATAAGGCACACATAGATTTGGAAAGATTAGATTGTTTGAGATATGTAGACTGTGTAGGCCTAACTGTGTGGGTAAGACAGGCGTTTTGAATGTCTCCTTGCGGGACAGGGATTTGATATTACTGATTTTATTGCGCTAGGCTCCTTTTGCACGTAGTTGCAGTACTGTCCAGAGCCTGCAGGGGGCAGTGTGAGATCAGGATATATAACCTAACACTCCTCTCCACCTCAGGCAAGATCATATTCCCTCTTGATAAAATTGGTACTGTATAATATATGATTACAGATGTGGAAGTATGGATCTTTTATGTGTTTTCCAAATCCAGATTCCCTCTTGAGGAATTCAAATCAAACCCAAAGCAAAGGAAGCTTGTTAAGACCACGGAATGGTCTGACAACTAAAAGTCATACTTAATGATGGAAATCATGTGAAGAATTGAGGAGCATGAGATAAATGCTACAGAAAAAACCTGTCCTGTCCATAACACATGAATCATAATTTCACGTGTTCCATGTCCTCAAAACATTGGAGGCTGCAAACCCCACACAGGACAAGCATTGCTGGGAGGTTTCCTGCAGTGATAATCATTATATCGGGCTTCAGCATTTGGCATGCATTAAAACTGTATTCTAAGGGGAGATAATTAATTTCGAATGAACATAAGTGACTGTCTTAGCAACATCAACATTTTATATAGTTGGAGATCTATGTGTGTGTGTGTGTTTGTGTAAAAGGGCATGTATGGATGTGTGTTCTGAGGTAGGTAAAGAGAGGGAGTCTTTCACAGCTCACTGCACAACTAGATTGCCTGCAGAAAGGGGCGAAAGCAATGGGAGAAAAATGAGAGTGGCGAGCCAAAGCGTGGAAGAGCTTTTCTGAGCATTTCTGAGGATTGAGGAGAACACAATGGGATATAGGGTCCAAGGTTGAACCATAGAAACATCATGTGTAAAAAAAAAAAAAAAAAAAAGGACAAAAAGAACAACTACTTGAAAGAAGAGTAAAATGGATGCGCTGCAATGTCACAGAGAAAACACATGAATCACGGGAAAAGGAGGATGGAAGGTGAACGAGGGATCTGGATAGAGAGAGTCCGGAGGAAGGAAAGGGGGAGATAAATGAGAGGAGGGCATGGGAGGGTGGGAACACTAAAACAACAACCAGAGAGGTTGTAGGGAGGAGGACAGGCGTGGGGGGGGGACCGTTGGTTCGCAAGCAGGGAGTATCGATTGATTTATTCCGACTGTATCGATTACCCAACAGCCCTGTCCGTGAAGGAAAGGAGGATTAAGGCACTGGCTTGTGTAATGAATGAGGTTTCTGAAGTGGGGAGAGGTGGGATGACATTTAATCAGTGTGGTGTTGAGTATCCATGGGTCCAATGAACAAGAATCATGTTTTTTTTTTGCATGTGTTCATGTGCATATTTGTATGTTTTTGTCTGTGTGCATGTATGTGTGTGTGACGTGTATATCTTGTATGTGAGTATGTGTGTGCATATACGTATGTGTGTGTGCGTGTGTGTGTGTCTATGTGTGTGTGTGTGGGTCTATGCTTGTGTGCATGCATGTGTGTGTCTATGTGTGTGTGCGTGGGTGTGTGGATGTACAGTAGACCCAGGTGCAACGAGCGACTTATTCTTCTCCAGCTGGCTTCAGCCCATAACAGGACTCACCCAACCAACCAATCACCATTCAGATGTGGTCAGGGCAGCTTTCTTTGGTCACAGAGACAAACTCAGACTTGATTATATGCTTATTATAACAATCACATTTGTTGCGGTCAAGAACTTGTACCTGTTCTCGTAATAGGCCTTCTTTACACCTAATTGCCTGCATTGTATCTGTGAATCAAACAAAATGTTATCTGTTAATTCAATCCACAGTCATAATCATAATAAGATTTGGAATGTAATTAGACATTGGATTCTTCTACTTTTTCAGAGCAGCAGCTCAAAGGCAAGTCCTTTGGGCTTCACTTAGAATGAAATTGGATTGACTGATTGATTTATGTATGTCAAATGAAGGACACACACAGCCGGACAAAGAGGAGAGCGACGGAGGGAGAAACGGAGGAAGGGGAGAGGATTCACGGATGGGTGGATGGATGGATGAAAGGATGGAGGGGCTGGCAGAGGGTGGGGGTGGGGGTACAGAAACAGACAGGGACAAATGGAGAGTGAGAGACAGAGGGATGCTGCCTCCTGCCTGCTGACCTCAGCCCTGCTCTCAGCCAATCAATACAGAAAGAGGGCTTGGAAAGATGGGGGGGGGGGGTTGTGTCACTCCCAATAAAGATAGGAAATACAGTGACATTGGGTCTGTCTAGCCTAACCCCCCAATCTCTCCAACCTTTGACATGTCCCTGTTTAATATGGTCCCCTAGTAATCCTATAAAGACAAGAGGCCTAGAGCACTTAGACTGTCCTTCGCTCCAGGGGGAGAAAAGAGAGAGAGGGGGGGGTGGGCTGGATGGTATGTCAGTCCGATACAAATTACTACATCTCCCCAGGCCCGTTTATGCCTCTGTGTATTTTGCCTGACTTATTCCTCCGTACAGTTATGTTTTGAAACACAAAAAATGGTCTGGGGTTGGATCATTCTGCATCTGTAGAATATTTACATTTACATTTAGTAGACGCTCTTATCCAGAGCGACTTAAGTAAGTACAGAGACATTCCCCCCGAGGCAAGTAGGGTGAAGTGCCTTGCCCAAGGACACACCGTCATTTGACACGACCGGGAAATCGAACCAGCGACCTTCTGATTACTAGCCCGATTCTCTAACCGCTTAGCCACCTGACTCCCTATATGTATGTACACATTATTACTGCTTCAACAGGAATCTGTCAGCCAACTTTGCAGAGGGAATGGGTACCCTGAAATTGAGCTATTTTTCTTTCCACCATTATTATTATTATTATTTATTTTTTTACAGCAGACAGACTTGTTAGTTTTTCTTTTTACCATTCAGCCTGAATTGCTTTGCTGATGATACCCCTGCTTTAGGATATTGTACAGCATCTCAAACTGTGGAAACAGGAAGTCATACAGTTAATCTCAATGTTTTTGTTTAGAACACAAAGAGGGTGAGTATGTGGAGGTCTACCTGGGTTCGTCTGCTGTGCAGGTCTGTGAAAGTGTCCATCTGTGGGAGAATGAGTATTTGCCTCTGGGATACGAGGAGGCAGCAGCCATGGAAATCGATAACGTTGTGCCAAAGGATTGGACAGCCAGGCTTTACTGTAGAGGATTTACTGTCTTTAGAACTCTAAAAGTTAATTTATACATTTAAATAATAAAAGAAATGACAGACAGATGGGTGGGATGGAAAACGACACCAAAGTCAAAAAAGCTTTGCACATCTCTCCTTTAATCACATAGAAAAGAGACAACCTTTATACAAAATAGTTATTTTTTCCCTCGATTTTGAGTCAAACAAAGTAGGAGAGCAATGTTTTTTTTCTAACAGCAGCAGCCTACAAAAGAACAGGAAAATATGGAGGTCTTGACAAAATGACAACAAACAGATAACAATCCTGTTGAATTTCTTGCTGATGTTAAAACCTAACCAGGTCCCTGGTTCTTCCTTCAGAACGCGCGCGTGACTTAGCAGTTGAATTCTTGGTCTGCTAATTACACCAAGGGCGTCCCTGTCTTGTGTGAGTTGGGTGATGAGCACTCAACGATGTTAAGGGCCAGAAAAGGCCAGAGTGAATGAGGACGTAAATGATCAGTAAGTGATGCTAATGATGATGTTAAAGAAGATAACGATGAGCACCATTTCACCCGGAAAGCTCTAGAAAGGGTGCTGGTTGCTGGGCGCATGAAGCCGACCCTGGTCGTTCTGTCAGGTGTTTTATAGTAAATATTAGTTTGAGCACAGAGAGGAGGGATATTTCTACAGAGAGGCTGACGAGGGGAGCCGAAGTAGACTAGAACTGGCATCTGTGGCACTGGGCAGCAGGTGGGACAACTGCTGGTACGAAACAGCAGGGGCCTGACACACACACACACACACGCACACACACACACACACACGCACACGATGCACGCACTCGCCAACTGCCGGGGCAGAGTCAGCAGGAGCCGTAAACCTGCAGATGGTTTAAAAATAACGACTGCAAGTGCTCCCAGCTTTGGAAGAGATGCACATGACCTGCATGCATGCTCTGGTGTGTAGCCTCTCTACCTGCCATGCACACCGTTCCTTCCCCCCCCCCCCCCCCGGCACACACACACATACACACACACACACACACACACACACAGGCCAAGACATGCAAGCTCAGCTAGGAACAGTAAGAACCAATCAAACAAATATAATGTTTTCCAGGAAGGAGAAAGAGAGTGGTAGGCTGGAAGAGGGAATAAGCAGTGAAATATAAATGTTGTGTTTATCTGTGAAAGCTGGTTCCTTTTGATCTGATGTTGCAAATACCTCATTCAGGTTCATGTTTTGAAAAATACCCACGTATAAATATTTTGTACGTTTTCTGTGCTCTTATGTGACGTGAAATGACTGTAATTTAAAAGATAAAAGTAACACTTTGAATCCCCAAGTCCCCTGAGGTTGAATGAATTTCCGAATCCACAATATACATTCCATGCCGTGGGCACAAACTTTAAAAAGCTTTGTGTTGAGTTTCGCAACAACTCAGAATGACTCCTCAGTGTGGAAATGAGATATTTGTAATGGTAACAACTTGTGAAACCGTGTGAAACATCCCATCTGGAAGCTCCAAACTAAGATGGCCGAGCCACATTGTTTTTCAGTTTGGCATTTCGATTAAAAAAATGTCACGCAGGACACCCCTCTGACGTGTCGTCTGACAGGAGACCCAATCAGACACCACGGTGCAGGAAGCACGATTGGTGTCCACCTCAAAAACAGTACAGTGATAAACAGCCAATGAAGAATATTAAAGTGTTGTGGAGCAGCAGGGTGTGACCAACAGCTTTATGCATGGATGAACTCCAACGTTCCAGAGCGATCATTCCAGCTCCCGCCCCTGCATATGAATGGGCTTTTCCTCTCCCTCCCTCCCTCCCTCCCTCCCTCCCTCCCTCCCTCCCTCCCTCCCTCCCTCTCTCCTCTCTCTCTCTCTCTCTCTCTCTCTCTCACTCTCTCTCTCTCTCTCGGCTCTCTTCTCTCTCTCTCTCATCTCTCTCTCTTCTCTCTCTCTCTCTCTCTCTCTCTCTCTCTCTCTCTCTCTCTCTCCTCTCTCTCTCTCTCTCTCCCTCTCCTCCCCTCTCTCCATCTCCCACCTTCTCTGTGATCCTCTCAGTCTATTTCCCTCCCTCCCCTCTGCGTTCTGACTCACACTCATTCTTCATCCCCTAGTAGTGAAGGGCTGCTTGGTGGGGCTGGAGGACTTGTAGAGGGCCGTCATCACAACATGCACAAGCGGATGAAAACCTGTGCCCCCGCCCCCTTTGACAGCCCTCCATGTCACCACGCCCCCGTCCCGCCCTCAACACCTTCACCCCTCCTCCCCCTTCAACAGTGGTGGTCCACAGTGTAGCGGTTTGATAATCTCCCTGATTGCTGTTCACTCTCTGTTTTACAAATTCTTCCCGTATTGACTTGAGTCAGTCCACAAACGTTGTGTCTCCTTTGGGGATTCACCCTATTCAGTGGATACTGTTTTGCACAGTGTCAAAAACCCCTTACCAGAACTCCCCTCACCCTTGGATAACTGAATCAAGCACACAGGCACAGAAAGGAGAATGGCTGTTGGAGTCTTACACTTCAAAAGGGAGTTGTGTCACAGTCTTGGGATGTCGTTTCTAATCTGGAACTTCTGTAAACCGATGATGTCTCCTATGCTTAACATAGTTTTTTTTTGTGTTTTTTTTATTATCTAAGAGGTGTACATAAACATTCACGCTGGTGCAGTCAAAGAGCTTTCAGAGGGTCATCCGGAGATTCCCCCCCATCCTCCTCCTCTTCTTAGAAAAAGACAGGTAACAAATCCATTGTCTACATCTCGGGTGTGTCCTCACCGAGAGTAGAGCAGGACGTGAAGAACCACGCTAACCTCGGATCCAAACCCCACGAAAAACAACTAACAGATAAGCAGTGGGGGAAAGGCTTTAAAATCAGAACAAACAGCAGGGGAGTGCTAGTTCTTGAAACACAGTCCAGTGGGTGTCTATTTAAGTTAACTATCTACAAAACTGGGCTGCATTCAATCGATACAACGTTTAGTTTCGAACGGGAAGTGAGTCATCAAAGACACCGCCAAGGATGCCCCCACCCTGTGAAACCACTGAACGAGACGTAAAGCCCGATTTAAGACAAGTGGTTAAAATGGGATGTTGGAAACACACGAGTTCACAGCTTCACTTAGTCTTCTCCTCAGGTCGTTGCTAGGGCACATCGGGCTAGTTGAGGCAATTTTTTTTTAAGTCCAAAGAACAAACGGACAGTCTGTGGCTGGGTCAGGTTTATCTAAGAAGCATGTCTCTCTCAGCCTCTAGTCTCTCTTTCCTCTCTTTCTCTCTTTCTCATTTCTCTCTCTCTTCTCCTCTTTCTCTCTTCTCTCTCTCTCTCTCTCTCTCTCCTCTCTCTCTCTCTCTCTCTCTTCTCTCTCTCTCTCTCTCTCTCTCTCTCTCTCTCTCTCTTTCTCTCTCTCTCTCTCTCTCTCTCTCTCTCTCTCTCTCTCCTCTCTCATCTCTCTCTCTCTCTCTCTCTCTCTCTCTCTCTCTCTCTCTCTCCTCTCTCTCTCTGTCTCTGTCTCTCTCTCTCTCTCTCTCTCTCTCTCTCTCTCTCTCTCTCTCTCTCTCTCTCTCATCTCTCTCTCTCTCTCTCTCTCTCTCTCTCTCTCTCTGCGGCCATCCAGCTGGTCTCAGTTCTACATGGGCACCGAAAGAATCTCTGAGGAAGAAGGTTTCCATCCCCCGATCTGCAGTTCACGACACGACAGTTGGCCACGCGCCCCTCTCTCGGTGAGCGGCCGAGCGGCCAGGGGAAAAGCACACTGATCTTAGTAGGGTGAGAGGAGCCGTGTGCATCAACAGCTGTAATGGGACATCAGCTCCTGCTGCAGTGCACAGCAAAACACTTCTGCCAGCATCGCAACCAATTAATCACATCGTTATGTTGCAGGGAGCAGTGGGCTCAAGTGGAATGGGAGAGCGGAAGGAGGTGGAGGTGGAGAAGAAGAAGAAGAAGAAGAAGGCACAAACGGGTGCTGTAGACGATCCCATGTGGACAGGAACTGTGCATCTATACAGTCAATCGGTGGTGCGTGGGCTCGGCCCGGCCTATCACGTATAACAGTAATCGATATCTGGGATGCCTCCTTCTCGGTAGCCACGGTTGGTGCCGTAGCCGGGGTTGGGGGCGGGCTGGGGGCCTTTGTACGGCCCGGTGCCGTTGGAGGGGAAGATGGTGTGGATGATGTAATCCTCCCGTAGAGGCTTGGGCTGCAGGGGCTGCCTGGTGGCCATGGGAGTCATCTGGAAGCCAGGTCCTCGTATCTCCAGGATGGTGGTGTCCTTCTTGGTGCCCGACTCGATGTAGTCGTCGTAGTGCTTGCTCTTGCGCGCGCCGCTGCTGCGCGTGTAGTGGTCCCTGGTCGCCAGGCGTCCGGCGCGGTGGCCGTACCAGCAGAAGATGGAGAAGATGAGCGCCAGGGAGACAATGGCCGTGGCTCCTCCGATGATGCCCGCCAGGGGCAGGGTGGACGTCTGCTGGGTCTCCCTGTCCTCCTCCTGGCCGCCGTCCGGCTGGCTGGGGTCCGACGTCTCCGCTTTGGCACACACCGGGGCTTCCTCCGAGTCGGCGTCCGCCCCCGCCCCCGCCATCAACCCCCCGCCTCCCGCCCTGCCCCCCCCCGAGCTCCCGGCCAGGGGCACCATGCAGATGATGTAGCTGGAGGCGGGGTGCAGCAAGGTGAGCAGGTACTCGCGGCGGTCGCCCCTCACCAGCGTCTCGGTGATGGAGCCCGTGGCCGAGCTGGTCCCCAGCCGCAGCCAACTCAGCCGGAAGGAGGAGCTGGGCGTGGCCACGCTCCAGGTCACGCGGATGCTGTCGTGCGCCAGGGGCTTCACGTTGAGAGCCAGGCTCTTCCCCACCCCGCTGCTGCCCAGCGTGTAGTCCAGGCCGGAGTCCGGGATCCCCAGGCCGGGCCTCTTGGAGCGGAGGGTGAACAGAGACCCGCCCTGGGGGGGGGAGAGCGTGGTGGAGCTGGCGGCTATACCCCCGCCTCCTCCACCGACTGCCCCTCTGTCCCTGCTCCCCGTAATCGGGGGCCCGCCCCCCATGGAGACCCCCCCAGCCACCTCGCAGTCCTCCATCTGGCTGGTGAGGTCTTTGAGGGCCATGTCCCTCACCGTCTCCGGGCCCTGGCAGGTGAGGCCCCTCACGGTGATGGTGTTCCCGCGGGCGTGGAGCCAGTCGTACAGCCAGCGCAGGTTGCAGCCACAGTGCCAGGGGTTCCCTCGGACCAGCAGCTGGGCCAGGCTGTCCAGGTCCCTGAACAGGCCCTTGGGGAGGGTGGTGAGGTTATTCCCCGACAGGTCCAGCCTCGCCAGGCGCCGCATGCCGTCCAGCGACCCCCGGGGCACGTGGGTGAGGGCGTTGTCCTGGAGGGAGAGGCGCTGGAGGTGGGCGGCGGGGAGGTTGAGGGGCGGCGCCTGGAGGGAGTTCCGCACCAGCGAGAGCTCGGTGAGGTTGGAGAGGCGGGAGAAGGTGTCGTCGGCGATGCGCTGGTTGGCCAGCAGGTTCCCGTCGAGGACGAGGCGCCGCAGGGACGACAGGCCCCGGAAGGCGTGCGTGGGGATGGTGGAGATGCGGTTGTCGTCCAGGCGCAGCTCCTCCAGGGAGGCGGGCAGACCCGAGGGGATGCTGGAGAGGTGGTTCCGCGACAGGAACAGCAGACGCAGGCGGGGGTTGTCGATGAAGGCCTGGTCCTCGATGCTCACCGTGGACACGGAGTTGTCGTCCAGGTGCAGCTTCTCCAGCAGGGGCATGCGGGCCAGCGCCGAGCGCGGCAGCGTGCGGATGTTGTTGTCCTGCAGGTGCAGCTCTCGGAGCGAGGGCGGCAGGTGCAGCGGGAAGTCGTCCAGCTCGTTGTCGTACAGGTAGATGACGCGCACGGCCAGGTGGTGCTCCAGGGAGGTTGGCAGGCCCGCGTTGTCCACGTGGTTGTTCTGCAGGTACAGCACGCTGGCCGACGGCGGGAGCGGGGGGATGGAGCTCAGGCCGCGGTCGTTGCAGTAGATGAAGTCTTCATCGCAGCGACACACGGACGGACAGACAATGTCGCTGTCGGACAGGTAGCCCTGGGCGGCGGCCACGACCTCCATGACCTCCGCCAGCAGGGTCAGGCAGAGGAGGAGCAGGAAGAGCCAATCACGCAGCTCGGACGCCCCCTCAATACCCATGACGACGCCGGTCACGGTCGGACTCGAGTCCTCCTGTCCCCGGGACGACCCTTCAACCTGAATCAGAAACACAAAAAAGGTTGTTTTTTTTCATCAGAAATCTGACCAAACCTGACAATTCTGACGAGTCTGAAATGTTGAGATGGATCTGCTCCACTAGGTTTATTCCAGAGCAGTTAAACCGTAGCTGAGAAGTGATTTTACGGTCACAGCTAACCCGGTCTGATATTATAATCCCTTTTAGTATCTATATCTCAGTTTCAATCCTCTTGACACGGTAAAGTAGAATTAAAGCGCTTTGAGTAGGAGGAGGAAAGCAAAGGATATATAATGGTATAATTGATTATGATTTCATGAATTTTCATCGGAGAAACATTGCCCAAAAACAAGTCATTTTAATATAGTTGGTAAAATAACTGTAAATCTGTAGAGGTACGGCATGTAGCACTGGAAGAAGGTGACGCATGCCAGCCATAACTTTGCACATTGATTTAGCAGTTCATATACCATGAAATGTGTGCATCCAACTGTTTTTGCATAAAATTTCCCACGTGGAATGTTCATCAGTGTGTGTATGTGTGTGTCTGTGTGTGTGTGTGTGTGAGAGCAAAGGACTGAGTGTGTGTTTTGAATCTGAGCAGCTGTGCAAATGACTGTCAAACAGAGTGGAGTATTTGGGTCAGTCCCTTCAAAGGCAAGATGGAGGCAGAGAGAGATTGATGTGGAGGAGAGAGAGAGCAGGGGGGGATTACGGGAACATATGGAGTTGTGGTTGAATGGATTAATCAGGTGTTAGAAAGAATAACAAATAGATAAACAATCTTCAGACACTTTTCAAAGTTTCACGTACTCTTTCTCTCCTAGCGCTTCATCCTTGTTTCTACCACGTCTGAATGATTTAATCTACACACGTCTGCACCTACAAGACAGCCACACAGGGGTTTAATCGTTGCCATGGAGTACACCAGCAGTGTGGGTAGACACAGCTAGAGAGACAGTGTGAGCCACCATCCTCAGCTGCTGTCAAACTTGTAGTCATCTGTATTCGGGAGAGCTAGGCAGTGTGGGGGGTGTGGGAGGTCAAGGGGAGGGGGGGGGGGGCTGTGTGGAAATGGGCCGGCCAGACAGCCAGTCGCCTAAGGCAGGGTAACGGTACACACACAACAGCCTCACACTTTCCAATACTGGAACTGGAGCACCAAGGAGAGGATAGCGACGGAGGGGATCCATTTACATAGAGAGAGATAGGGGAGAGACTGGAGAGGGACTGGCAGAGGGGGAGAGAGAGAGACAAGAGAGGGAGACTCAGAGGCAGAGATAGCTGCATAAAAATGGGGAGATGGAAAACAGAGAGAAAGAGGGGGAAGGAGAGTGACAGAGAGAGAAAACGAGGAAGAGAGATGGATAGACAGAGATCGAGGAGAGAAAGAGTGAGGGGGGAAAGGGAGAAACAGAGAAAAAAAAGCAGGAGAAAGAGAGAGAGATAGAGAGAGAGATAGAGAGAGAGGAGAGAGAGAGGGAGAGAGGGAGAGAGAGAAAGAGGGAGCACGGGAGACAGAGAGAAAGTGAGAGAGAGCGATCCATGTAGACAGAGACACAGAGCAGATTCTGAACAACCACATTGACTATTTCTATCTCCTGACCATGAAATCCTCTATAGAGCGTATCGGACTGCACTATCATCCACATGTTCGTGATAAGAGAGGGAAATGTGGGAATGATGACCAGAGAGGATGCTTCTGTGTCGGGAAGTTCACTCTATCGATGGCAGAGAGAAGATAATACTGGTGCAAAGCTTATCTTACGGCCCATGTCCGTGAAGCCAATTATTTGGGATCGGGGGAAATGGGGAAGAAATGGGGATCAAAGCATATGTAAAATTAAATTAAAATAAACAGAAATCTAAAGTGAGCCTGGATCAGAAACAAGACGTTGGCATTTTATCTACGAGTATTCTATTGTAAATATCACTGTGACTTCATCACAATCATTTTCACAATCACATTTGCATAAAGCATAGATGATCGAAGATGAATCTCTAACACTGCATATCCTGTCCTAGGCTCTCTACATCCAGACTGACGTATTTACATCTCTGCGCGGCCTGCAGCATAAGGAATCAAATAAAATCGAATCGAATTTTATTTGTCTTGCCCTTTTCAACGATGCCCACAGATCAGCAGCGATAACTAACCTAGGTGCAGCTCAGTGGTGGTGCATTTCGCTGCAGACTTAGAGCTCATATCCCCCCTGTAGGTGGCTTTGGATGAAAAGCATCTGCTATATGAATGCATTGTTATCACTATGAAACCCTCTCCAGTAGGATGTGTAATATTGTCCAGCAGCTAGGTTCTGAACAGAGGGGCCACGAGCAGCCGTCAGCCCCCTGCCATCCCGCTTCCAGTGGAGCTCAGCTCAGCGCCTGTCTGGATAAAGATACTGGATCTCTCCACTCTCAACACATCAATTCACGATGGCTCAATCTGAATCCATTTCAAGACATCCGGTGCCAGACATGTCTATCAAGCTACCATTTATTTTCTTTCGTTTTTTTTCTTCTCTCCAGCGCGTCCTGTTTCTGGAAAACATCTTTGAGTTGTTTAAGAGATTACAGCTGACATGAAGCCTATGGGTCAGTCAGGTCAAGAGGCTGGATACAGAGCACTACTGCAGGGTCCACCTGGGACTGGAGAAAGCTCTTTCCTTATTGCTAGTCCATTTCCTCTCCTCTGTCGTCCATCCTGTCCTCTCTCTCTCTTCCAACCTCCCTCCTCTCTCTTCCAATCCTCCTCCATCCTCTCCCCTCCAACCTCTTTCCTCTCCTCCATCCTCTCTCCTCCATACTCTCTCCTCCATCCTCTCTCCTCTCTCCCCTCTCCTCTCTCCTCTCTCCTCTCTCCCCTCTCCTCTCTCCTCTCTCCTCTCTCCTCTCTCCTCTCTCCTCTCTCCTCTCTCCCCTCTCCTCTCTCCTCTCTCCTCCATACTCTCTCCTCCATCCTCTCTCCTCCATACTCTCTCCTCTCTCCTCTCTCCCCTCTCCTCTCTCCTCTCTCCTCTCTCCTCCATACTCTCTCCTCTCTCCTCTCTCCCCTCTCCTCTCTCCTCTCTCCTCTCTCCTCCATACTCTCTCCTCCATCCTCTCTCCTCCATACTTTCTCCTCCATCCTCTCTCCTCTCTCCTCTCTCCCCTCTCCTCTCTCCTCTCTCCTCCATACTCTCTCCTCCATCCTCTCTCCTCTCTGCTGTGGCTGTGTCTGTAGTAGCTACCGCCAATGTCCCGTGAATTCATTTGGCTCCGTGTCCCCTCCCCAGGAAACCCAGATTAAGACTAAATCCTCTCAGCGCTCCCAGAGAAGTCAAGCCTCCCTCGGAGCGAAACGTCAGCCCACCGAGTGGCCTCTCTGCCACACGGGCGTGAATAACGGGGGAAATACATCTGATTTTATCAAACGAATATCTGAATGTTTAATGGTGCATGGGATTTTTGGGTGTATGGTTTATTATATTTATAAATGACTGTAATTTCTCGAAGTTTTGCTGTCGGTTGCAATCGGTGGAGAAAAATCTGATGCATCTCGACATGGCCTAACTGTCAGTGTTGCTCTCTCTCTCTCTCTCTCTCTCTCTCTCTCTCTCTCTCTCTCGCTCTCTCTCTCTCTCTCTCTCTCTCTCTCTCTAGTCTCTGGGTGCTGCATTTACACAAACACCCCGGATATAGATTCCACAAGCTTGCAAGACTATTCTGCAAACACACAGTTTTTTTGTTTTTTCAAGAATATCCATGAGCTAACCGTTTTTTATTCTGCAATTATGGAACCCAGGTTCACTTATGTTTCCATATCCTCTCTCTCTCTCTCTCTCTCTCTCTCTCTCTCTCTCTCTCTCTCTCCCCCCTTCTGAATATTTCCCCCATACTCATCTCTGTACTCATTCTATAAATAATGTTTCGTGAAAGTTGAGTCGACCACTACAACACTTTCCTCTTAACCAAAGGAGGAATTAAAGGCAGAGGATACCCATTAATAAATAACAATCCAAGTTTTAGCATTGAGGACGAGGAAGGGTTTAGCTGTGGGTAATGGCTGTATAGGACATGTATATTTTAGACGGATCAGTATAGGAGGGATTCTGCTGTCTGTCAGCATGGTGAGGAGAACATTCTGGTAGACAAGGGGCCCGATCTTGCACCCAGCGCAATTTACTTTGTCAACGACGCAAGTATCATTCCTAGTTTGCACTCGACTTAAAGCGGACTTTTCCCTCCACAGACGCACGTCGAAATGACCTTGCGCTCCCGTGGGCGGTTCAGCGAAAAAGGAGGCGTGTTCCGGCGCAAACGTTCCCTGGTGCTATTTTGCAGTTTCCGAAAAACAATTCCGCCACTGACCAGGAAAAACGTGGTCTAAAGTCAATGGCGCATTATTCAGATGCTATTTTAAGG
>NC_085036.1:12144132-12251632 GCF_963692335.1 Osmerus eperlanus
CGAGTTCATCGGTGAGAAAATGACGGGAGGTTCGGGGGTTGAGTGTGTCTGTGGGTGTGTGTACGTTTATGTGGAAGTGTGTGTGTTTTGTTGACTATTTTCTCCTTTCTCCTTGTTGTTGTTTTTAATGTCTCTGCGTTCTACCTCTGCTGTGTTTCCTCAAAACTGTCTGTCTTTCCTTGAAATAAGAAATACTGAAAGACAAATATCTCAGATGTTCTAGTATCTGCCTGTCGCCAGCGACTGGGCTGACAGTAGGGAGCTATAAATGGATCAAAACAGGACGAGAAAATAGAGAGCCTCATAGCCTCAGATCTGACTTTGAATGTGTGTTGATTTATGGAGCATCTCACGGCCACTTCCCCATCTTCTCCTCGTCTCACACCTCCTCTTCTCCTCGCCTTCTCTTCCTCTCCTCCTTCTCTCCTTTCCTCCTCTCCTCCTTCTCTCCTTCTCTTCCTTCTCTCCTCCTCTCCTCGTCTCCTCCTCTTCTCCTTGTCTCCTTCTCTTCCTCTCCTCCTCGTCTCCTTCTCCTCTTCTCCTCCTCGTCTCCTCTTCTTCTCCTTCTCTTCCTCCTCTCCTTCTCTACTCCTCCTCCTCTTCTCCTCCTCAGAGGAAGCTCACCAGAGCGGCTGTGGCGTGTTGGTCCACTGCCAGGCTGGCGTGTCCCGTTCTGCGACCATCGTCATCGCCTACCTGATGAAGCACACGCTCATGACCATGACGGACGCCTACAAATACGTGCGTGGTCGTCGCCTGGTGGTGTCCCCTAACCTCAACTTCATGGGCCAGCTGCTGGAGTTCGAGAGGGACCTCAACTCAGGGGTGACTCCCCGCATCCTGACCCCCAAACTCAGTGGCCTGGAGACGCAGGTCTGAGGAGGCAGAGTGGCTGGGAGGCAGGGGGGGGTGGAGGACTGGGGATTGGAGGCCTGGAGGGGCAGGGGGCTGAGGGGCAGGGGGTATAGAGACAGCATAGAGGCAACAAGGGTTGTGTTCTGAAGTGTTACAGAACTATATATAAGGAGGGAGTTTAGCTACGTTGATATTAAACGACCAGGAGAAGAGCAAAGTTAGACAGGAAGGGAGAGCTTTGGGGGGGGGAAGATGGAAAATATCATGCTTGTTTGCTACAGTGAGAGAGGCACCTTGATTGATATGGCTCATCTTCCTATTGTAGTGAGTTATAAACCGGTGGTAATTCAATAGCTTCACCGGCCGTCGAACAGTCTAGCCAACCTGATCCTCATCCACGACCATTTGAAATGACGTGCCAAGTTTCTTATGTACCACAGCGCTGGGATATCACTGTTTACCATCCACTGATGGACATGCCTCTGTTACTGAGGGTTCGTATTACTGAGTGAAATGTTCAGGCTGGAGATTTGAAACAAAGCCACCCTACAACTAAATCAATAAGTCCTGCAGATTCAGAGTACAGGATACCCTGGTGAGCTGATTATCCAGCTGCACGCTACTACTGTGTCCACAATGTTGTTGCTCTTTTTCCCCCAAAGAGGTTATTACAATGCACTTTATTGACCATGTATAGTTACGTTTGATTGTTTAACTAACTGCTTCTCCATTAAAGTGAGACAGGTGTTGGGAAACAGTGGAAAAAACATTCTTTGAGTTCAGCCATCTTTGTTTAGCTATATTCAGTCAAGTCATTTAGTGGACCTGCTTATAAGCTTGTGTTGTTTACTTTTAGCTTCTTATGATTTTCTTCTAGGCATGACTTTATAAATCTTTATAACCTCTTGCAGGGTTCGAAATGTGGGGGGGGGGGTCTGAAATCCTCCATAAGTCTACAGGGACCCCCATAATAAATGTTTTGTTAGTTTGGGGTCCCACAAAATCAGCATTTGTCACCTGTAACACGTCAGTGGGGCTAGATACGATATTCAGGAGTGAACATCAGGTAGGCTGATCTTAAATTATAGTTCAAAATGTTAAGATAAGATTTCAAAACATTAAAAAGCTTCTTTTTTTATGATGACGTTTTTTGGGGCCCCTCTAAGAGTCATAAGTCATTTCTAACCCTGACCTTTTGGGAGATGTGCAATAGGGCAGCAGTGGATGGTGGAGGCTGGAGAAAGCCGGGTTCACGTGCCAGTTTTAAATGTTAGGTAAAAAAAACAACAACAACACTATGGAGACCAGAACTGCAAACATCTGTGGTAAAAAAAAAAAAAAAAGAAATTAAACAAGAGACTTACTTGTCAACCCTGAACAAATTCAGCACTGTGTGAATGGAAGGACTCAACAGACATCGGCTGTGTGATTTAAGCCTCAGACCTGCTCAAGGTTCAGTTCTTCAAGGGCCCTTCTTGCTTCTGGATGTTTACTGGGGGTAATACTTTTTTCCTGTAAATGTTTACTGGGGTTCATTCAGAGATATATGTACAGAGTATTTATTTTTATTTATATATTTTGCAACTGCTGTTTATTTTTCATGTTTGTGTCCTTGCTTTCAACTTATTTGTATGTATGCCTTGTTTGTGTTGAATTGGGAAGTACATTACTGGGACAGACAGGAGGAAACTGATCTCCTAGGTCACGGTTCTCAAAGTCAATAACGTAACTAACATCAGTTCAATGTACGAGACAGCAGAGAGCCAATCTTTTAAGTGACTGTCCTCTGAATAGCTTGGTCTCGATGAGCATGTCAACGAATATAACGTCTGTTTTATTTTGCTTCTGTATGCTGCGACAACAATGCTATCTTTGGATTGCCAAAAGAAAGACTTTGAAGTCAAAATCCAAATTGCTTTTGACGAATTGGATATCCAGCCGTCAGATTATAGGCAAGTTTTTACCTGCATTGTCTCTCTGCTTCGTCTTTTGATCCGCAGTCTATATATATATATATATAGCTTCCATCCTGATCTCGAGTCATTCTGAGGTTTTAGAAATCCTTCTATTATTACATGACAGCCAATCGTTAAAATGCAGATGTGCTCTACACTCGTAATGTTAATGGAACTCATGCTAGGCGGGTATAGAATGCTCAGGATAACAGGATTTGTCCGATTCCTCTTCCCAGACATCAACCGACGCTCGCTTCACTCTCACGCCCCTCATGCCTCTTAGTTCCATATCCTGCCTTTCTCTCTCTTCCTCTGGTTTGCCTCCATACGGTCGATGGCCTGCAATGCACCTAAACTATGCATTGTTACTTTAAAGACTTCGGTTGGATCTGTGAATGACTAAAGCAAAGCTTTATCACTACGTTCACTGTGAATCCCACTCTTCCTGTAATATGGTTATGACCTCACCCTCAGTGCTCAAGGTTAAACCCATCACACATGTTTTACGTCCTGGGGTTCCCCAAGTGAAAAAATACAATACTTAAAGTACGGGAGTCAGGTGGCTGAGCGGTGAGGGAATCGGGATAGTAATCCGAAGGTTGCCAGTTCGATTCCCGGTCATGCCAACTGACGTTGTGTCCTTGGGCAAGGCACTTCACCCTACTTGCCTCGGGGGAATGTCCCTGTACTTACTGTAAGTCGCTCTGGATAAGAGCGTCTGCTAAATGACTAAATGTAAATGTAAGTATACTTAACAAAGTAAATGTGAACTCACATACTGTATATTCAAGTTGTCAAAAAGTATGTGAAGATACAAAATCTTTACATTTTTAGCACAGTTCTGATTGTGTAGTAAAAGAGAACTGTAATGATAACGTATAAAGCTCTCATCTAACATTTAAATTAAATTTAAGCATTCTCTTTTTTCCACCTGGGTTGGTCTGTCGCCTCTTAAGTTCCACCTCCATTAGATGAAGCCTTGGTCTCTGATCCTCCTTCAATCACTTGGAATTGACTGTATTATGGCCTTGCGCTCAATACCGGTTGTCATGATCCAGATTTCATCATTATGTCTACTTTGATGTTTAGATTCCGCCGGAGATCAGTCTCGAGGTGTGCATATTTCCTTGTCATCTGTGATGCAGTAATGAGACCATGACAAATGAGATTCGGATGATAGATGCTACGATGAAAGCGTTGAATTTAATGTGGGCGCTCTGAGTTTGGCATGAGGATAATGACACTTGTGGAAGGGTGTTGCTGCTGTAAAAAGAATTAGAACATTAGAACAATACGTGTCAAAAACAAAACAGACAAAAAAACTTGAACTTTTCTACTTGACATAATGGCTTTCATACAGCATGTGTTCAGCGGGCTCAAGGTGAACTTTGCTAAGCGATCCATAAATATTTTGCCAGGAATGCATCATTTTTCTCATATTTTTGATCTAAAACTGCCAGTTTGACCCTTTTACAGATTTATAAAAACATTTGGTATGAAATACCACTAGCATTCAATCTCAAACCAACAATGCCTTTGGCTTAGCTGTGTCACCTTCCAAAGACACAACCATTTATGTTCACTTGTAATTGGATAGCTGGGATTTTTCCTGCCTACTTTGTAGCTGTGTGACGTAGGCTATATTTTTCTACATTCATGTTTGTTCATGGTTATAACGCCATCGTGAGTGTGTGTGTGTGTACATGCTTCTGTATTCGTTCCTGACTGTAAATCTCAGTTTTGTGTGGATGGCACATCAGTCCTGCTAAGGTTTATTCTTCCAAGCATCTTTACCAGGTATTATAAAAGACTATCTGACGCTCTCTTGCTCTATATTATTCAGTCATCCAACTCAAACCTCACTTGAGGGCGTGCAGTGTGTCACGCCATACTCCACTGTGACCTCCGGTTTATTTTTGTGCTGGGGGGGAAGGGCGTTCAATGGTACATCCTTACATCCTAATGTGCCCCACATCTTTAGTTGAATCACCACTTTGCAATGTGGCCTGGTATTAATAATATTGTGAAGGATGCACTGGAGTTATGCAAAACTGTCTGAATTCTTCCTTGGCGAGTTGTTTCCTCAGAGAGAAAGTAGCATGGTTCACCCACTCCCTAAACCGATGGTGCGAGCCGGCTCTTTGGGGAAAGCATTGGAATATCCAAGTGGACAAGGAGGCCTGTGTGAGGCATCTTGGCTGCTTCAGCAATGATAAGAGCAAAATGTAATTGTGATTATTTCTTATAGCGCAAAAAGGAACAGTCTTGAACAAGAACTGCAAGGAGAGAAACTCTTCTGTTTGTGGTTTGCACATAAAACGAAACGATTTCGACCCAGATTGCTTCATAAATGACTCGTTCTGAACATTGAAGTCTGTAAATGGATTATTCCTGTCAGCTTACACCTATCAATGTTTGTATGATTCCGCTTGTTTTTTTTATTGTCTTATTTATTGTGCCAAATCTTGAATTCAAGGATGACAGTTGGTCCAATGATAGCAGTAATGCTGGTATGATACTGAATGGACACCCTCCATGGGTCACAGGAGAAAAACTGTTCATGTATGACCATCACTAGTAGTCTCACTTGTACGAGCGTCCCATATACCTTCTTCCTGGAGAGAAATTGTGAAAAGGCCAGTTTCGACCAACCCTCCTGTATCCCTGTTGCCTCCATCCTCTTGAAAACACTGATTCTCTGAAGTATAATATTTTCATATTGTCGTAATGTCGTAATGCCCCCCCCATCTCCCCTACCTGTACAGTTGTCTCTTCTTATGACTTTTATCAATGACTCTTTGTAATGGGTGCACTGTGACTATTATGATGCTGCTATGTTGTCACGGCGCTGTCGAAACATTGATGCAGAGCGGTTATTATCGCCAGGGTGACTGGACATGCACGTGGAAGAGCTATTTTACATTGCCCCCTTTAAATGTGTATGTGGGTGTAAACGCCTCAAAGCAACTGGTTGCCATTCTGACAGTGTTGCTCGATCTCAGTCCCATCTGTGTGCAGTAACACACAACTTGGCTCTCACCATACTCATCATGTCCTGTGTGTTGGAGGGGGGGAAGGATATTTGGTGATTGAGAGCGTTTTAAAACCCCATTACAGTATGTCCAACACCTGTCTATATTGAATAAACTGTGATATTGCTTTACAGCAACATTAATAATCTGTGTAATGAATACCAACAATATTGATTAATAGTCATGATTACAATATTGTATGTTAAAAATATGTTTTACCCATTGTATGTAAAGGAGAAGAACATGAGCAGATATGCAGATATAAAATGTAAAAATACTCCGGAACTGGCTATTGGAATAAACTTCTTTTTTTAACAACAAACTGAATATCTCTTCATTTGTTAAGACTTCACTTGTCTCTCTGGGTTATGTCACCCTCAAAGACCTCAATCTCTAAACTAAATGTATATATTTTGAAGAGAGGAAACAGGAGCTTTGCATGTGTTTGCATGTTAGTGTGCTTAAGGGATCCATGAACACGCAAACCAAATAATAATAATGTAAACTTACTGCTGGAGTGAAATACAAAGACTCCTCTCTAACCACCATCTGAAGTCCATTCACAACAGAAGTGTTGGTTTGGAAATTATTGAACAGTTACATTACCATCAATGGGACTGTCAGATTGACGGTTCAGATTTTCAGCCAACCCCAGATCTGCCTGGTTAAGGCATTACATAAGCGCCTGTTTGGAAGGCTTGATGGTGTGAACACACACACACCCTGAGGGGGATCAATCACTGCGGTTTCTATGGCACCATGGCACTGCATGCAGTCTGAGCGACAAGATCATTCAGATGATACATATTATAATCACTCACTTCAGGTATAATGGTCCAGAATGTATTGTTTGTGTGTGGAGGAAAGGGGAGTGGCTTGTGAGAGTGTGTTAGAGGGGGAGGGATGAAGATTGACATGACAATCCATGTCATGTAAAAGCAAGGTCAATTTTGCAATAATCAAACATAACTTGACCTATGACATTATCTATGTTCTCTCCGGGGTTATAGTGAGGAGATGGGTATTGGTGTCTGTACATGGGTACATAGCCCTACACTGCCACCATGTTCTCAATAGATCATTTGCTTAACAAAAATGGTATACAAAAAATGTGTTTTGGTTAGAGATGAAAAAGCATATAAGCAGTAGCCTGTATTTTTCTTCTGGGTGTGATTGGTCTCCCCCCCTCCTAGCTGACTTGCAAATACACACCTGCGGAATATACCTGCGTGCTGGTTTTAGGTAGAAGTAATTAGACCTCGTGCAAAAAAATATCCAAATGAACAACATTTGAATATATATTACACACTTTGTTTACGCATTAGACAATACGATTCGGTGACTGCTCCTTTACCAAAAGGATGGTCTAGGCTACGCGTGGAATTCGCTGGAGAGCGCATGATCGACGTTACCTGGGTACAATGCTTTTTCTCTCCGTGGGTTATTTTCAAACAAAGCACAGATCCAAGCGTTGAAATGGTTTTAAGTACCGTAGGCCTAGTCCGTTCAAGGAAACCAAACAGCTGAAGAAAAGCGATATAGAACATCTGAAAGTATTGAATTATTTGTTTAATCCTGTAATCGTCTTCTCTATCTCAGTGCGTCTTCCCTGTCTGATAGCTTAGCACACAAGTAAGTTGTTTATTTATACTTTTTCTGTGATAAAAGCTTATCATTGGCAGTTGTTTATCTTAAGGCTATACTAAGTGATAGTGGTAGTGATTTTATGTTAACATCTAAATGTTATGGTAACTATTGTTTCAACAAAATCCTTCTTTGCTCATCAGCCATTTAATGCCAACTCAACTCTAGGGAAATCTTAACCACAGTAGCTGGCAGATATAATGCAAGACCATGCCGATTCCATGCAAAAGCTTAACTTTTTAAAACATTCTTTAAAAATAATATTTATTTAGGATCCAAGTGTACTATTTCACTTTTTTCCATACTTGTTTTTAGCCTAGGGGTACATGATGTACCTATGGCTGTATGGCAACTTCAGTCCTTAGCCAGGCACATAACAAGCCACCATGGTGCATCACCTAGGAAACCAACTCCCCAGTGATGGTTGCTCCTTATGATAGCATAGGCTCCCTGTATTGGTCAAATGTCATGTTGAAAAAGCTCAGCATTCGGCGAACACACAACAGTGAACCCGTTTTTTCTGCTTGTCTTTTTTTTCACCTTTTACTAAACTCTTGTCTGTATCCCATCTCTCATCTTCTACGCTGCAGCCAATGGCGCGATGCAGGTGCAATGGACGGATACTGTGCCTGTGCCTCCTGCCCTGTGTGATGATGGGTCATCTTGTCATATACATCATGGTGTCTATATTCATCACGGTCTCCTATTCCCCTCCCCATGTACCGGTCCGCTTCGTCGCCCCGGGAGCCTCCTCAAACTCTGGGGCATTGGCACCCCATCCACTGGGCCCCTTCTGGAACCTGCGTCTGCAGGAGACAGCCCTATGGAACCGTCTTCAGCACACCTGGGACAGACGGTATAACCCTATTCTACAGGGGAACGTGACCAATGGGAGCTCCTCCACGAGGCAGGGCAGCGAGGGAGCTCCGTGGCAGGGCAGAGAGTGCTCCTCCACCTGCGTTTCTGATTCGGAGCAGTGCTGGGGCGCCCATCTCCACGACTACAACACCCTCCCGGAGCAGATGAAGGCGTTTGTCCTCTCCATGCACTGCAGAGAGTACCCCCTCCTTAGGAACCAGCCCAGGCTGTGCGCCAGCAACGAGAGCGGGGAGTGGGAGAGCCCCTTGCTCCTGATGGCCGTCAAGTCCCAGGTGGGTAACTTTGAGAACAGGCAGGCCATCCGGGAGACTTGGGGGCGGAGCGGCTTGGTGAAGGGGGAGCAGGGGAGGGTGGGCGGGCTGGTACGCACTGTCTTCCTCCTGGGGAGGCAGGACTCGACCACGGGGCCCCACCCAGACCTCGGAGGCCTCTTGGAGCTGGAGAGCCAACAATACAGAGACATCCTGCAGTGGGATTTCAGGGACTCCTTCTTCAACCTCACCCTGAAGGACCTCCTCTTCTGGCACTGGCTGCAGCATCACTGTCCAGGCGTGCAGTTCATATTCAAAGGCGACGATGATGTTTTCGTGAGGACAAACGCGCTTCTGGATTACCTGCACAAACAACGAGCGGAGCATGACGTGGCACAGGCGAGTAGAAACAAAACCGAGACGTTGGATCTGTTCGTCGGTGACGTAATCAGCAACGCCAAGCCGAACCGCGAGCCGTACACCAAGTACTACATCCCCGAGAGTTTCTACGAGGGCGTGTATCCTCCTTACGCCGGAGGAGGGGGCGTGGTCTACTCTGGATCCCTCGCCGCGAGCCTGAGACAGGTGTCCGAGAGGGTGCGCATGTTCCCCATCGATGACGTGTACCTGGGCATGTGCCTCCACAGGCTTGGGCTCTCTCCTGGACACCACCCCGGGTTTTTGACCTTTGACCTCCCTGAATCGGAGAGGGACAAGCCCTGCGCATACAGCTCTGTGCTGCTTGTTCACAAGCGCAGCCCCAAGGATATGCTCACACTCTGGAGCAAGCTACAGACGCCCCCCACCCCGTGTTGATGAAGAGACACTCACGCATTGACAGCAAAGCACAGCGAGAGATGGGGCGTGGGGGGATGGGAATAGCCCAGTGGTTAGAGTATTTGATCGCAGATCAAGAGGTCACAGGTTCAAAACACCCTCTGTGTGTCGTCTTTGGTTAAATGCGGCTGTAAATAATAATATATAAAATACATTATTGAGACACACAGTGAGAGGGCACAGTTACACTGAGACACATGTAGAGGATGGTCAGAGACATCTCTGGCAGGAAGGAGAAAAAACCTGGACATCATAATGTATAAAGCATGTGAACAGAACAGGAAACACACAGAAACAGTAAAGGCCTGAAATCAAAACCTTTTAAATAACATTTCAATCAGTTTAATTGAACTGTGGATGTCTTTATTTTGCTTTTATGTAATCTGTAAGTATGTATAAAAATGTATACAATATGGGAATTGCCACATCTTAACATCTTTAAGTACGCCTAATGTAGATAATGTAGCCTCAATAATTTTGTTTAATCGGCGCATACATCAATACTGAAGCGATACTTCAGATAGGTTAAAGGGAGAACATTGTCATTCACCAAATGGTATTTATTTATGTGCTGGTGCTATACTTTAATAATAATTAGTTTGCTCACATTTTTGATTATCATGCCGTTTGTTTATGCCTGTGTATTTGAGGGAAAACTGTTAATGATTTTAAATATATAGACTTGGTTTAGGTGCTGCCTATATGAATACAACAAAAGTTAAGTAGAAGCGGTGAATAAATAGATGCAACGTGAGCCCAGTTGTCTTCACTTGTCTACTCCCTTGTACAAACTTGGACATAAGGCAAACATGATTGGTAAAATGTTGGCTTCTTACACCTATCTTTTACTTTGACATCTGCGTGGGCGACCCCTTGTTTTTAAAGTGACGTTTCAATTGACCCAGGAAGTGCTTCAAGTCCACGTGAGGTGAGGTCAAATCATCGTATTTTCGTCGTTTCCGCTAAAGCAAAGCTGTTGCTAGTGAGGTAGTTCACCGTCAATTGAATTGTGCAGCTATTAAGACGCACTAGTTTCCACTCAACCTCACGTTGTTATCAATATGGGGTCCTCCAAAAAACATAAGGAAAAGGGACGCGAAAAAGACAAAGACGCAGAAGATCGTCATCGGGAACACAAAAAACACCGTCACAAGGACCGAGAAAGAGATAAGGAACGGGATGCCACCAGAGACAGAGAAAAGCGAAAACGGTCTAGGTCCAAGGATAGAAGCGGACGCGGTACCGAGAAGGAAAGTAGAAGCAAAGCCGACAAGAGTACCGGGGAGCCCCGAGTCAAGAAAGAAAAGGTTGAGTCTGGATATGAGGCGAGCACATCCACAGGTAAACAAAGATAGCTCGTTAGCAATGGTAGCTTACGCTAGTAGCAATCGCACCAGGCTTGCCTGGGCCTTTAACATTCAGGCAATAATGTTCTAGTGGACAGACTAAAGCAGATATACTTGTTGTTTTATCATGTGTGGTAGTTATCTGTGCTGTCACATGGAATTCTTGCCTCAGTAAAACGACTTTCATTTTACTGCAGACATTGGACCACAATCTGCAAGTGGCGATGCCTCCCTTAGCATCGAGGAGACCAAGTAAGTAACATGGATTATATGTAAACAAATGTGCAGCTTCACCGAATGATGGCGGTAAACGCCTTGAAACCCCGATGATTACTTCTGTGAATTTACTTACCTTGTATTTACGCGTAATTGACACCTTGTTTGTCTTTATTCCCTGACAGCAAATTGAGAGCCAAGCTGGGTCTAAAACCCCTGGAACTAAATGAAGCCAAGAAAGGTGAGTCACGTCTTGAGATGTCCAGAACGACTACAAACCGTGGAAAACAAAATGGGAGAGTATTGCAGTATTGTTCATTGACTAATCGGGTCTTCCCTGCTGTCCCAGAGCTTGGTACCAAGGAGGATCCGAAGGTGGCAGAGACGATCAACCCCGTCACTATCCGAAAGCAGAAGGACATGAGGGAGAAACTAGCGGCTATGAAAGAAAAACGCCTCCTGAATAAGAAACTGGGGTAAGTACTCTTAAGAATAAGACTTCTCGTATTGGAAGACTTTTAATAAGCCCGCGAGCAACACAGTTACTGTTGTTACTGCAAAGAAAATATTGATACTGATATGAGACTTCTGCACTGTAGGTAATATCCAGGCCGCTCCATCACACTAACCACAGAAATACAGTTTGAACTATTCACTCCTGTTCCTAGATCCGTTGCTGAGGTTACTATATGCACAGTTTGGATAAAAGTGTTGGTAAAATGTTTTTTAAATGTATACATCCTCTCTCCATTTAGGAAAGTGAAGACTCTAGCAGAGGAAGACTGGTTGGATGACACCACTGCCTGGGTTGAGAAAAGCCGGAAGCTGGCCAAAGAGAAAGAACTGGCAGAGAAGCGAGTGAGTGATGAAAATGCAGTGGATGGAGGAATGCCTTGAGATGGCAGGAGATGCATCTGTGTTGTTTTCACATTTGTTTGTCACTTTCCCATCATGCCTTACTTTTACAAATTCATCCCCCGTCCAGGAGAAACTTCTGGAGGAGATGGACCAAGAGTTTGGTGTGAGCAGTCTGGTGGAAGAGGAGTTTGGACAGGCCAAGAAGGTATGCATTTAAGTCCACTTGCAAGTCCACTTGCAAGTAGGGTGAAGTGCCTTGCCCAATGACACAACGTCATTTTGCATTGCCAGGAATCGAACCGGCAACCTTCTGATTAATAGCCCGATTCCCTAACCTCTCAGCCATCTGACCCCCTCTTGTTTTTGCTACTTGTCATATATTTACAATCTCAGGACTGTAATATCTGCTACAAGAGCTTTTGCTTACGCTGCTGTTGTGTTATATCTTGACATTAAGAGCAAACTTGTATGAAGACTTGGTCAAATAAATCCTGTATTTTTCCTGTCTTTCATAGGTAGCCTACAGTTCCAGGGACTTAAAGGGCCTTACAGTGCAGCACAAGATGGAATCATTCAATGAGGGGGAGACAGTCATCCTCACACTGGAGGACAAAGGTGATTGGAGGAGGACAGGAAATGTAAAGCAACCTTCCTATTGACTGCAGCACATTATCGTCCTGTAACCTGTGTCCTCGCCTCTCAGGCGTCCTGGAGGAGAAAGACGACGTGCTTGTCAACGTGGGGCTGGTGGACAAGGAGAGGGCGGAGAAGAACGTGGAGTTGAAGAAGAAAAAACCGGAATACAAACCCTACGAAGAGGAAGAGAGCGTCGATGACATGGCTGTGGTAAGACGAGTCCGAGGTTCCAGTGAAAGAAAAACACCTACATTTAGTCCTAGAATATAATATGAAAACAACCAATATTATTCCTATTTGCCCCGTTTTTTAATCATGTCTTGTGACTTAACTCAAGTCCAGTGCCTGAATTGTGACCTCTTTATCCGGCAGATAAAGCCCCGCATCGTACTGGGCAAGTATGACGAGGAGATCGACGGGGAGCAGAAAAAGAGCTTCCGGTTGAGTACCGGTGGCTTCGCTGAGGGGGAGAGGGAACTGCAGGCCATCAGGGAGACCCTGCGCAGCCAGGCCCAGTCCCTGCAGATGCCTGCTCTCATGATCGCCTCAGAGTACTATTCACCCGGGGAGATGGTGAGTCCTGATCTGAACCCTGAAGGCCTTTTAGAATCTGAATCAGAAAGGGTTTTATTCGCCATGAAAGTTTGCAAAGACAAGGAATTTACTTTTGGCAGGAAGGTACATACATTAAACATATAGGAATCCTAAAACTTAAATAAGATAGGGTCTCAACTTTGGGAATGTACTTTGTTCGAATGTGAATGCCTATACTGGTGAAAGGGTTACGAAATGGCCGTGGATGTTTTATAGTTTGCTCATTCGTTCGTCTCCCTCGGTTGTCGTTATTGAGAGACGGCCTCTGGATGCTCTTGTTGTAGGTGGGCTTTAAGAAGACCAAGCGACGCATCAAGAAGATCCGTAAGAAGGAGAAGGTGTCTCTGCCCGATGAGCTTCGCCTGGACGACACGCGCAGTACCGACTTCGGCTCCAGGTTCTGCTTCGTTCACTTTGTGTGTTTGGAACGTTACAATTCTGAACAATGAGGTTCTGTGTGTCTGGAACTGTGAGGTTCTTACGTCTGGAACAGGTGAGGTTGCACTGCCCCGTGTCACTGAGACCCTGCTCCTCTAACCATCCTCCCAGGTCAAGGGGCCGCGGCCGCAAGCTGGAGGCCCTGGAGGGAGGGTCCGAGGGGAACAGCACCTCCATCGACGTTCCCCAGCAGTCCGACGACGTCAGAACAGCCAACATGGAAATCAGTGACGAAGGTGAGATTAATGATTTAATGTATCAATGATATGTTCATGCCTCAAGGAGAGCGTCCTGAGATCTTTCAACGACCTTACATGACCTTCCAGCTCTTGAGCCCTTTAAGGATCCCTTGGCGATGCCCATGTAACGGTCGTTTGACCGTGTTGGTCAGTGTCCACATCATCACCTCCGCTCCCTGTTCTGTGTGACCTCAGAGGACTTTGTGTCCCCGGAGCCGGCTGTGATGGAGGAGGACGAGGCGGAGGCCGAGCTGCAGAAGCAGCTGGAGAAGCAGAGGAAACTGAAGCAGAAACAGCTGCTCAAAGACTCTGGAGAAAAGGTGTGGACTGTCTGGCAGTGGTGCCCGACGCCCTGTCCAAGTGTTTTATTGTCAGATGCACAGACCAACATAGGGTCAGACAGGGCACTAAAATTCTTAGGACAAGACAACGCAAAGCAACCTGGCATAACATGACAAGTTAACATATAATATAATACTAAACCTATAATACACATAATATATACTGACCTTATAACCTATATGAACCTAGAAACAAGTAGTGTACAATTACCCTGTTAAGACTTCACTAGGGCTTCTAGCGTTCAGTCACCTTTAGTCAAAAATGTAAAATATCACTAAAAGTTGTGATTTATGGTCTTGTTTGCAATCAATTAATTTCACTGGGAATTATTTGATGTGTATTCCACTGCCTCTCTCTGCCTTCCTGAACAGGTGGTGGAGCAGGTCAAGGTGCTCGGTGGGGAAGGTGACAACACTGACGATCCTGACCGGAAGAACAATATCGTGTTCAATGCCACCTCTGAGTTCTGCAGGACACTGGGGGACATCCCCACCTACGGCCTCTCAGGAAACAGAGAGGACCAGGAGGACATCATGGTTGGTACACCACAGGGAACTTTGTTTAGGTCAACACTGCAATACATCTCAATGACCACAGATGTATGTATAGCTTAGTGGTAGAGCAAATTACTGCAGATCAAGAAGCCGCAGGTTCAGATGCCCCCGTACATCGTTTTAGATTAACGCTCTCTGCTCGATAAATACATTGTGTCATCCTCACATTTACACAGTATCCAATTGGGGTGCCTCCAGAAATTAATATAAATGTTGACAGTAAGGTGCGTACCCTTATAACCACCTCTTATCGTTTTCTTTTTCTTCTCAGGATTTCGAGCAGGAGGCGGAGAGAGATGGCGCTGGGGGTTCCGACTCTGAGACGGATGAGAATGTTGGCTGGAGCATGGTGAACCTGGACGAGGAGATGAAACAACCAGACGTGAGCGGCCCTCTTGCCTGTTGTTTGGATTTAGATGTTTGGTAGTTATTCATGTTCATGTCTGCTGCAAAATTGCAATCCCCCCCCCCTGGGATCAAAACAATTCCATCAACCCTCCCTCTCTTCTGAAGCGTCTTCCATATCCATGCTGTCAGAGCCCCCTAGTGGTCATAATATAGAATACCAATAAGCTAATTAGAGAACCTTTATTCCTCAGTTAATAGTGTGTGTGTGTGTGTGTGTCTTCCCTCGCTTGCAGTTCTCCACGGCATCCACCACCATTCTGGATGAAGAGCCGATCGTCAACTCCGGGCTAGCTGCTGCCTTGCATCTCTGCAAAAACAAGGGTGAGATCATGTCTTCAATCAATCAAGACACTTTTATCTAAAGAGACATACGGAGGGGGATTTGAACCTGGGACCTCTTGATCTGAAGCCAAACGCTCTGCTCTACCTCTGAGGTGTACCCACCCCCCAGACTTTAGTTATCAGCCTTTGACGTTATCAGTTTCTCGGTCATTACGAATGGCTTGTAATCATTTTTGGGGGTTAAAAAACCTGTTTACTTAGCTATCTGTTTTGTTTCTTCTCTTCTTTCAGGCCTCTTGGACACTCAGATGCAGAAGATAGCTCGCGTTAGGGCACCGAAGGGCGCCCTACCAAATGACAATTATTGCATTGAGGACAAAATGTAAGTTTCAAAGTATAGTGACCGTTCACGCACAAATTTGCACCAAGCTATTTCTAACATCTCTATAAGCAAATGTACATGGCGTAAGCATGTATCCAATGGCACTCCTGGTCCCTTTGTTCACTACCTTCCCTCGTCTCCAGGACGATAGACGACAAATACAGCCGGAGGGAGGAGTACAGAGGCTTCACTCAGGACTTCAAGGAGAAGGACGCCTACAAGCCAGACGTCAAGATCGAGTATGTGGACGAATCTGGCAGAAAGCTGACTCCAAAAGAGGTATGGTTGTCCTGTCAGCCTTCAGTTTGTGCAACCTTGCAGCACTAGTAATTGTAAAGTCTGCAGTAACCCGGATTTCAGACATCAGAATCAGAATTCGGTTTATTCGCCATGTATGTTATACAAACACGGAATTTACTGTGGCAGGGAGGTGCAAACACTAAACATATACGAATCTTAAATTAAGTAAAGGTACAGAAGTTTAACTATTCCTAAGAACTAAACAATCTAAGAATAAAACAATTTAAATATAAAATAAAATATATATAAGAATGAGCAGCATGAGTGGTCAACATAGTGCAATCAGATACTGGGATGAATCATGAATAATGAAACATTAATTCAGGTAAAGCGATGCAGTTATGTATTTGTTCATAAATGTATTTATTTCGCGCACTAATCCTGTTCCTTCTCCAGGCGTTCAGGCAGCTGTCCCATCGTTTCCATGGCAAAGGGTCTGGTAAGATGAAAACAGAGAGGAGGATGAAGAAACTGGAGGAGGAAGCCGTAAGCTCATTCTTCACTCTGTACCCTAAAGTGTGGCATGTTACTTACATTCCTATCCCGTGACTCGGTTGATTAACCGTATTTTTCTTTCTTTCGTCAGCTGCTGAAAAAGATGAGCAGTAGTGACACTCCACTGGGAACAGTAGCTTTGCTACAGGAGAAGCAGAAATCACAGAAAACACCCTACATTGTCCTCAGTGGGAGTGGAAAGAGCATGAATGCGTGAGTGATCAGCAGTTTAACTTTGGGGACCAACAGAAAGACACCAACAATGTTCTCTGTTAATTGGAGACCTAGTGATGGATTAGCTCTGTTACCATTATTGCTGATAAACGGAGGTGTACCTTCCCCTACTTGGATAAAATAATCAGCAAAATTTATCAAATGTTACTTAACCTTTGGCATTGTCAACCTAATGAGATAAAATTCTGTTTTCCACTATTTATATATTATCCCACTATTTATATATTATCCTATCTCTAACCCTATTATTTTTCTGTCCTCAGAAACAACATCACCAAATGAGCTTGACAAGGATGACCTTTCCTGTGTGGTCTCTCACTCTCACACGCATACACACACACATTTTAAGTTTGTTCTAAATTGAATCAAGTCGCTATTGTTATATATAAAGTGGATTTGTTGTTTTGACCAAGGATTTATGTCTACAATGCTTATCATTGTTGTAATAAAGAATTGACAGAATTAGCTTGTTTGCCTTTGGTGATTAATTTGTTTTTCAACAAATAAGGAAGAAACTGCATAAAGGAAATACTGGCCAACACTTAATTTGTGGGGTGTTAAGGGGGTGAAAGTATACATTTAGTTTTATTTAAACATATAAGTAATGTAAACATTTTTACATTCTAACTATCACCTTCAAGAACACTTTTACCAAATAGAATAATCTTCGAGAAAGAAAATTCAAATGAATATCGTAACGGAAACGGAAACTACCAAACGGCGGGACAAGGAAGTGATTAGAATGTGTGAAACGCAGCTGCGCTCCTATTGATAGCATCTATCGCATCAGGCCAGGTTGAGCTGCAGTGGTCGGAGAGGAACGAACTGTCTACGATAGTAATAAGGTTGTAAACCTACATTCTACATATGAACGACTTCAGTAAAAATGTACAAATGTCGATGTATTGTAAATTTAGCGGTGTAAACTTTACGCTTACACCACCTAGCTTTCTCGCTAGGTCGCTAACTAGCTCTAGCTAGCTCAGCTCTGACTTTCTATTTGAATATGTAGCTTACCTGCTAATCAGTTAGCTAACCCATTGTTGATTAACAGATTGTAATTATAAATTATGGCCAAAAACGCTTTATGTACACGTGGCTCTGGAAGTAGGTTTGAATATAGAAGTGAAAGTTGGAACGTAGAGAGATCATGATGTGAATCAAGGTTGGTAATCAGACTATATAGCTAGCTAGTTGCCTTACTTGGAAAACTAAGCGGTAAACATGACAGGCTAGGTTAAGGATTCCACAATAATGCTTTTCTCTGCTTTTCTTGTTTCCCGTTAAAAGCTCCAAGCAACTACTGAAGAAGATCAGGGAACTACCAAGTAGCCATGTCTTCAACATCCCAGAAACACAAAGAGTTTGTGGCAGAGCCCATGGGGGAAAAGTTGGTGATGGCTCTTGCAGGCATTGGAGAAGTGCTCGGCAAAAGACTGGAGGAGAAAGGCTTTGACAAGGTGATTATTATTATTTTTTTTACTCTAGTAAAAAAAAAATTACAGACTTGGATTGGCTTTATAAAAGTGCTCTCCACTTGTTGATGTTGCTAGACAAGAGAAAAGTAGCTGTTCATTGTATTGTATTTTTAATCACTTAAGTGATCAGGCACTGATTTGATGTACTCAAGCTGAGTACCTTAACTGATCAAATGTCAAGTTCTATCCTAATCCTGTTTCCATTCATGTACCAATACTGCGCCCTCTCACCCACAGGCCTATGTTGTTCTTGGACAGTTCTTGGTGCTCAAAAAAGATGAGGAGCTCTTTCGGGACTGGCTGAAAGATACGTGTGGGGCAAACGTTAAACAGCAAGGCGACTGCTATGGCTGCCTTCGTGAGTGGTGTGATTCTTTCCTGTAAACTACACAATAGTTCCTCCTGGTTTTTGGTTTGTTTTTAGTGGGAATTTTTATTTTTTAAGTTCAAAACATATATTTACCTCTTCTTTGGTCTCACACTTGGCGACACCTCAAATGGACTGACAAAAGAATGAGGGAGTTTAGCAAAGTCAGATGTATAAGACCGTATTATGTTGGACAGAGACCTACTAAATGTCAAGACAGTTCTTTTTGTTCCAGTTAACCACCAGAGCAACTTTTAAATACTGATCTTTTTACATCTATATTTTTGGCCTCACCGAAGCCTTTTTGATGCTTTTTTTGTCTGTTTCTGTGCTAGTGTATTTCAATTTAGACTTTATTAAAGGGGGAAAAAATCAATTATCCAATCACAAAAGTATTGCAACTACTGCTGAAATTGTTCAACTGTTTGCCTCTTCACTAACATGAAAAACAATGAAAATGTAATCGCATTGTAGAATATTTCAAAGCCACATAGCTTTTTATTAGAAACTGAAAATATCAAGATGTTATTTTCATGTTACCGAAAGATTAGCTTTCTTAAATTCTCACCATGTTGAGTTTTGATGCTGAATATTATTTTCAGTGTTTTAAGAAATGCCTTAATGTGATTTGATTCAGTCATCAATAGTCGGCTAATTGAGTTGTGGGGTAGTACACACAACCATCACATATCACTTTGCAATTGTAAAAGCAAAAGGCAACCTGAAATATTAATGTAGTGTTGGTCCGATCTTGAGCATTTTTCTGCTGCTCATGGTTTTAATGGTTAATGGATGGTTTTACTGAAACACTGACTCATGTTTTGTAATCGACTGTGAAAGCATGTTTGTTTTTATATTTCTCTTTCGATTAAATATATGAAGGACAACTGCAGACAATGTTTGCTTTTGTTAAGATTATTTTGACGTTCTCTGAAATAAAGAAATGAAAGGCAAACTTGATATTTGTGAGAAGAGATTTTATTTTCCTCTTTGATGTCCCACTCTTTTACTTCCATCAAAGCTCTGCATTTGTTTTTTTGGTAAGAAATCTGCAATACAGTGATGGTCTATATTTGAACACTGATCAAGTAAGTGATAACATCCCTGAAATTTACAGTTAACAGCAATTGTATTTTTCTCTTACCAAATGCACCTGCCATAAGCTACAGAGAATCGTATTTCCTCACTCAAGCCAATTTAAACAAAGTAATCAGGTGGCCTTTTTATGCAAAATGTTGAAGTCGACTGATATCATTGCTGTTTCATTTGCAGTGAATGTTTGGACTTATGTATTTATGTATTGCCCTGTGCTCTTCCTGTTGATTAGCTGGAAAGCCAAATCACACCCTTCTCACAGCACCCACACAAACGTACTACTGCAACAAGCAAAGCTTTAAAAAATGACACTCAAATATCAGAATATCACAAAAAGACACACTAAGCAATTAATATTCTCTACAAGTGTATTAAAAGTTATAGATAATTACAGGGTTGGCTTCCCTGCACCTGTTGGCATGTGTTGGTGTTTGGAAATGAAAAGTCTCAATCATGGTTGTCTGCTATTTTGTGGATGTTGTCATGTATTATAATACCGTCATTTAATATAGGACAATATAACATGTCAATTGTGATAAGGAATTCACTCAAATATTCATAGTTTTTTCAAGGAACTGGGAACTTTTCCCAAGGAACAAAGGGGTATTATATGGAATTCATCTTAAGATGTACTGTCTTACAGGAGAGCTATAACACAGTCTAGATTGTGTATTGTATTTGTGTATGTAGTTAACACATGTACATCTGCACATATATGTTTATCTGGACTCTAATCACAATTTTCCCCTAAGTTGGCTCAAAGCAATGCACAGAAGAATTTCTTCTCTCTGAAGGGGTTCTCTGAAGTGGGCACTGGGGTGATGAGTGGGTCCTCAAGAGCATGGGCTCCACAGTAGGCCATAAGGTCTGCAGCCGCCTTTGATACCTGGGGGTAGGAAGTAGACCCGATCAGGGTCATTTAGTAAAAACTTCTCACCCTCTGGGATGGAAGACACTTCATAAATTAGATTAAGGGTGTTTGCTGGGACTCTGTGTTCATTTGCGGTATGTTTTGAGTTCAGTACTATCAAATAATGTAAAATTGCATTACAGTACTAGTGTACAAGCAGTAGAATACAATTCTTGTATTGATCAGGCGTAACATCCACATTTTCCTACCTTGATCCGACAAAAACTTGCTTCAATCTTCAGTTGCTCCACCAGCTTCCTGGCTTGTCCGACACTCATGGTACTGTTGACTGGGGTGTCTCCTTTCATTCTGTCACAGCAAAACATACACTATACTTACACACCTAATCCTTCAATAACATTTGTGATAAGATTATGCCAGTCTTGACACCAACAACGTATGTCAATTAAAATTAGAATTTTCCCTGGCAAAGAAACTGAATGGTACTAAAAATGAATGGCTGCTCGGTTCAAGTCCCTCCTTGTCGGATTGTACGCACACAGAATTAAACTCATTCACCGTCCCCTCCCAACCGTCTCTCCATCTCTTCAGGGGCTTCTGGTGTCATTTACTACTTCCTGCTAAAAGCTCTTTGCGCTAGAAATCCAATACCTTACAACAACAAAAAACGATGTAAGAAAAGGTGTCCGAAGCCTATTAATAGATTTTGAAATCACATTGAGCTTTTATCTTGTGTGATTTTACTTTGGCATATACACCATTGTTTTGCTTTCTATGTTGAATCAAGTTAATATTTCTACAGAGACCTTGGACTCGTTGACCTTAAAACCTGACATCTGAGTGTAAGAGGTAGAGGATTCTCACAGACAGACTACAGTTTGAGTACCAAGTATAACTTCATGGTGACTCATGTCCAGAGGGCATTTATCGTGTATATTTCTTACACAGCACAGCTTGTATCTTTGCTTGATACACAGGAAGTCTGTTAAAGTGTATCTCATATCAAGTCTATCTTTAGGGGAGTGTCATGCACACAGACCTTTTTTTTATTTATTTTCCCCATGGCAGGAATAAGCAAAGCACAAAGCTTCTCATTCAAGACCCATAAAACAGGAAATATAAATATTCTTAAAAGGAATATAAATGATAATCAGTTAAGGGGCATTGTTGTGAATACTACAGACCCATTTACATTGCTCACAGTGTCATAAACACAGACATGCTTTCTAAATACACAATTCAGATTCCCCCGACTAGTGTTTCCAAACAAACACATGTTTAAATATAGTAGCGTAACAGTAAAATGGGAAGAAAATATCAAACATATTCAACTGACATTAGATGTACAATACATAGAAGATTAGTGAAAAACATGAATGGCTGAAGAGCATGAGAGGAAATGGATGACCGGAGAGAAAAAAAGGCCAAATGACCAGTCCATGAAGGACTAAGTCAATTTAAATCATTTTGGCCTTTTCTTATCTTCTTATTCTTCTCCTTAATAATCTCTCTCTTCCTTACCCTTTTTGAATTCCTCTTCTGGTGCTATCTCTCCCTCCTCTTCGCTCTCTCTTTCCCTCTCACCCTCAAACTGCCTGTTTGTGATTTCTGTATAGATGAACCCCACCCCTAATATAAGATCTGCTCTGTACAGTCCAGTGCACTGCAATTCTGCTACAATGAACACCAGATTCCTGGTTCATGGATAAGAAACCCCTCTGCAGTGAGTGGAACCTTCCAAGGAAAGGGAGTGAGATCTATTGGAGTCACTTTCTCATGCGGTTGGGTCTAACCATCTCTCATTTGAAATAGGGGAAATAGTAAATGGATGCTTGCAGAGGAAATGATTCATGTATTGCAAGAGGAACATGTTTTTGCCAATGATATTAAAAATAAATATTGTGTATTTTAAGTGCACTGGTGAAATAAATTGGGGACCTTAGGTGTAATTTCGCATCAGTTATCCTCCTCCCCTTCTCCCCTCTGTTGCCATGGGAACTACTGCAGTCTGGTCCTTTGTCTTTTACATTCAAGTCTATCATTATGACACTTTGAATGATTTTGCCATAGGGGAATTTATTTTTACATTAATTTATTAAGGCAAAAATCATCTCATTACAGGGTTGTAAGAAAAATTGAAAAAACAAACAATGAATATGATACAGTAGGCTATCTGTTGCATCGCCTTGCTCCACAGGACTAACACTAAAAACCTGGTAGAAGTATTAAAGAAAACTAAAACACAAAATATGTTGTTTCATTATATTGCTAGTGTATGTCTGATTAAATCGTAAAAATTACGGAGGCACATTCGTTGTGAAATACAATGCACTGTCATGTTCAGGTCTGGATGAAAACTGGCCTTTCGTGATTGCCGTACCGAGTCGAATGTGTTTTGCTGTTCTACTCGATTTGCATGGCAATGGGTAGACTACTGTAGCTACTAGCTAGCTCGTAAGCTAGCAGCCTATAAACTTGTGCGGAGTGAAATAATATTTAGCATTTAAATGATTTTAGTCAGTGTAACTTATCATACATATTAGTTTACTGTTGCTGCAGTGGTGAGTACTTCTGCTTTTATATTTCACAGCAAGCTGTCAACGCATTATTTGGCATTATTAGTGTAATATTAGATAGGCTACAGCTGCGTACCAAGTATTATCTAGATCTATCAGCATTTGTACAATACATTTAATTCACGTATTATATGCCATATCTATTGTGCTAATGATCACTTCACGTTGTCAACTGGTAGTGGTAGCTGGCTTTAGTAATATTGCGCTATTAGTTTTTTAGGGAACTAGGTAGGTAGCTGTAGTTTGAAGGGTTTGGTCAAGCTAGTTAGTGCTAGTGTTATATTAGTGTTTTGCTGGCTGTCTAAACGACAAGCGCTTCACATTTTGTGTTAGCTTGTCTAGCTAATTTATATCGTTAAAGACGACACTTATTAGCATATTTCTAGTCCTATCCATTAAACTAAATGTGATCAAGATACATAGAAAGTTTAATAGTCAATTTCATGAAAAACATGTTATTTCAAAAGAAGAACAAATTGATTGGGCCATTAAAATAAAAGTTTGTTTTTCTTTACTTACAATTTCAGCACTCTACTTCAATATCCAGCAAACGTCGCGGCATTAATTCAGTCACATCGTCATGTTATACAGAAAGAATTACCTTACTTGCTTGGAATCGAATCCGACATTGACATTATGTGACCACACAATTGCAGTTGCAAGGCTTGTATGGTTTGATTGTGGTACAGAATTTCCCAGAAAAGAAAATTGGACTCAGTCATAGATATACAAGGACACCCATACTGTTCCAATTAAGAAAACAGAGAAGGCGTGTGTATAAGAGGTGGGAGAGAGTGAGAGAGAGAGGACAGTAGATGACTGGAACCACCTCCAACGGAAAGGGCAGTACCAGATCGGAGGAAGGTGTGGGACCTCAGGACTGGAGACTGGAGTCTGAGCAGATCAGTGCAGGGTTAGACATCATGGGACGTGTGATGGGACCCGTTCTGCTGTGGCTGCAAGATGTGGCAGCCGTCACTCTCCTTCGAGCTCGCCGGACTCTGCTGCGAGCTGCCATCCTTTTCTGCGTCCTGGTCTTGATTCTTTGGGTGGCCATCTTCCTCTACGGAAGTTTCTACTACTCATACATGCCCACGGTCAGCTTCTCCACGCCGGTGCACTACTACTACAGGTGCTGAGAGTCATCAGAGATCCAGCTTGGCGGTTGTTGGTTTTGTGCCTCCCTCCTCCTCCTCAAACCCTCCCTCCTTTCCTCACTTCTCTCAGTTCCGTTCTTCTATTAGTTAGGAGTGAAATGGTTACCTTTTGGTTACGTTGTTTTCTTTCTTTCTTTAATGCAAACGCTCCTAGAGTCTAATGCTTCATTTCCTGACCTCTGCTATTTTCAGGACTGACTGCGAGTCGTCTGACGCCATTTGTTCTTTCCCCATCGGCAACATCTCACTGTTGAAGAACGGCCGAGATCAGGTATGCTTCAGTCATTTTATTAGGTTGATCTAAACCTATTTGACTTCACCCTTAGCAAACATGTATAATCTGTAGCAGTGCCTGTTGCACTAAGACGTTTTCCAGTCAGCAACCCGTTCATTTGTTTCTGTTTATAGTCTGAAAAAGAGTACCCACTGTACCATGTATATCTAAACAATTTAGCAATGATGCACGATAAATGAAACCTTGACTTTCAAAGTCTAATATCTGTATTTTTGTTGCTTGGTCTAGGTCATGATCCATGGTCAGCCATATAGAATCTCTTTAGAGCTGGAAATGCCTGAATCTCCGGTCAATGAACAGCTGGGAATGTTTATGATAAAGATGTCTTGTTACACCAAGAACGGGCAGATTGTATCATCTGTAGCGCGATCGGTGAGTGATGCACCCAGCTCGGGTGCTTTCGTTTGCAATGATGAATTTTGTTGTTCAGCGTAAACACAGTATATGCCAGTGTAAACACAGTATATGCCAGTTCATATGACAACGTAAACTAACTGACTAATAAAGTTATGTTAGCCATGTGCAGCTTTTATTGCAGTGGTTATTTACTTTTATGGTCTTTCTTGTAAAACTTTGCCATATTGTTGCTATCTTTTCTGATATTACTTACTTTTTCAATGCAATAATTGAAAATGGCAATGAGAAAGTTTGGTTAATAAGCCTTCCTTTTACCTTTTGCTTCTTTATTGAAGTCTTATGGTCAGCTTGTCATTTGCGAGAACAACTATTGAGTCAATTCAGTTGTAGAGCAAAGCGTAGATGTGATTTGATCGTTTCATAACTTGTGCCTCCTAAAACTAATTTTCCCTTCAGGCAATGCTGCACTACCGGTCAAGTCTTCTGCAAACCCTGAGTACCCTCCTGTTCTCTCCTCTCTTGGTGACAGGGATGGTAGAGCAGAAGCAGCTCGTTGACGTTGAGCTTTACTCAGACTACAAGACAAACTCTGTACGTGGCATTTCCAATCCATTTTCCTCTCCAACACTGCCTTCACATTGGGCGTTTCCTGTTGTCTATGCTACTGAATTGCTTTGGTCTTGTGATCAAGCATTTGATAGTTGTCCATGTAATCTGATTTACTTGTGTGTAGCTCAAATGATTTCTTTGAAATAGCACTTCTGCTCCTATGTTCCCTCCCTATATCGTCAGTAGCTCAAACTGTAATGTCATGTTTTCTATCTCCTTGACGACAGTATCAACCAACTATTGGGGCAGTGATTGAATTCCAGTCTCGCCGTGTACAGATCTATTCTGCCCAGCTTCGGATCCATGCTTACTTCACTGGAATCAGGTACTGTCACATATATAATATTAGTTTAACCACCTCAGATTGGGCTATACCTGGTAAAGTCTTTGGAATATCTTAATATTATCTTCTTTTTAAATTATTAGTGTATATTAGTTTTACTTGGCTCCTCCAGTGGATAATTTCCTTACTTGATTTTCTCTAATGATTCCGTATCTCTCTCAATAAGTTGTTTATTTATTCATGCCACTGTACTAGTTATTTTCCTCATCCTGGTTTCCTCTTCATTCCAGGTACATTCTCTACAACTTCCCCCTGACGTCTGCGGTGATCGGCGTGTTCAGCAACTTCACCTTCCTCAGTGTCATCATGCTCTTCAGCTACCTGCAGTTCATATGGGGGGGACTGTGGCCCCCTGAGCAAGTGCGAGTCCGGGTAAAAGACTGGCCTTCTTCTGTTCTGTTCTGTGCTTTGTGTGAACCCTCGTCCTACATGGCTTCCTGCTTATGACCAGCCTGGTCCTTATCGATGTTGTTTCGTCTTATGTACGGGGGTATGTCAGGGGGTCAGATGGCTGAGCGGTTAGGGAGTTGGGCTATTAATCAGAAGGTTGTTGGTTCGATTCCCGGCCGTGCAAAATGACGTTGTGTCCTTGGGCAAGGCACTTCACCCTACTTGCCTCGGGGAGAGAATGTCCCTGTACTTACTGTAAGTCGCTCTGGATAAGAGCGTCTGCTAAATGACTAAATGTAAATATACGCCTCAAGGTCACGATGGGTGATACCACTAGCCTGCAGCAGAGGCGAGACGAGGCTCGGAAGCGCATGGACAGAGCCTCTTCCCAGAGTGAGTGACTATCAACACACCAGATCCATTCAGCGTTTCTTGTCGGATGCCTGAAGTAACAGGGGCGTAATGTGAATGTCTTTCAGCAAGGATCGCAGAAGAGGCGAAAGAGCCATACAAAGATCAGGAAACGAGAGAAGGATTAAGCATGAAAGAGACTGGTGAGAATGAATTGGTGGAAGTTCAAAGGGACTTCGTTATAACTCGTAATAATAATGTATTCGTTTAGCAGATGCTTTATTCAAAGCGACATAAAAGGAATTGAACATACAAACCATTGATCTGCAGTCCAATTCTCCACTACTGAGCTAAACCTAATATCCAAGCTCATTTGTGAGACTGTTTTGTGTGCATGATAAATTCTATTTCACAGTTAAATGTGTTTCTTGTTTGTATTTGTAGGGGAGCTTGAAACACCTGATGTGATCGGTTCTGTGAATGAGACTTTTGACATGGAGGTCACTGGCACAGGTAACTGTCAGGAAAAAAAACAAAAAACAGAATCCCTCAGAATGTTCTTTCCTTGGTGTCTTTTACTCAGTGTAAACTACAGACCATAAAGCACAAGTGTCTTCCCTGTGGGGGTCAGCGTTCCTCAACCACCTCTCCCTCTTTCTGCTTCCTGGTCTCAGGCTCAGCTATGGATTCGTCTTCTGACGACCCCCCGGTGTTCCTGGAGGTCCCCCAGGCCGCTGGGACTAACGTGAGTGCGGAGGAGCCTGAGGATCCAGATGGCCTGGAGGGTAAAGATGCAAGGAGGAACCTCGCGGAGGGACCCCAGGTGCCTCAACAGGGTGAAGCCACACTTCGCCAGAGACAGGGACCCTGGATGAGCCTGTGAATCACAAGACGGTGCTCAGATGACCACACGATAAGGGGTCCCTCAACAAGAGAGAAAAAAAAAAAAACGGACTTGTCAACAGCAAACAAAGACTATTAGGCACTAACATACACGCAAGATGCATGTGCGAGTTTCTCCTTTTATCGGCTTAGCAAACTTGTTTATTTTCCTGTCTTGATGACAAGTTTACCTCATTCAAAACCTTAACCTCAGATCCTGTGTGTTGATGCTTTTCATGTATGTATTCAGGTCCTAGATAGTCCTGAAGGGACATGGATGTATTTATGCTCCTTGTATTTAAACAACCAGTCAAGACATGGCAGGTTATCACTTCGATGAAGCCAATTCCCTACTGTTACCACCAGGTCTCTTTTAAATTATTATTTCATTACTTGTGTTTTGGGTATTCTTTAGCCTGAATTATTTACATAATTAGGATACATTTTAGATGTGGATGAAACTACAGAAAAAACTAAAATATCTAGTTGGAAGCCTAACATTTGTGTAAAACTATAGAAAAACAAGATTCTTATCTGCATCAGTGTTACCTATTGGTTCTAAAATCTGTTTTAGATTGTTACTAGGCCTACAGCGTTTGGTCTTAATTACAGATTGTTGAGGATTTGCACTTAACAATCATTATACGTATTGTTTGTTTTGGGGGCCACTTTGTTAACACGATTATATTTGTCTTTTGTCGAATTAATGTTTAGGTTTTAAATAGATGCTTGCATTAGGAAGGATGCGGTAAGTTCGAATGGAAGGGAACCATATTCGGTAGCGTTGCAGTGGTCCTGTTACGTGGTATTTTCTTGGATGTAATGTTTTCGTGCTCAACTTATGCACTTATGTACAACGATAATCATATATTGGACTCGTAAGAATGAAAAGAAAGCAATATTATGAAGCGAGTGAAAATATATTGTATCCAATTTCACTGATTAATGACCTAGGTCCTCCCTAGCTAGTAAAGGTGAACTAATGGTACACGAAAGAAAGCAGTTCTTGTAATGCATCTTTATTAAAATGTGTCCTGTTTCTGCTTAATATAAAGACATTGGAGTTTTCATTCAATCATGATTTGCATTCATGCGTCTTTATTTGTCAATATAGATTTGTAGATTTGGGGAGGGAAATGCTTGGGAATGTTATGGTTTCTGTATTGTGTAGAGAAAAAGCTAAAAAATAAATAAAACGGATCAGTGTCCTGCATCAAGCCCTGCCCTGACCTTCCTTTACTCGAAAAAGTTTGACCAGTCAAACCAAAGAGTCTCTGGTTTGACTGCACATGCCCAGATGACGCATCCTAACATACGTACCCGCGTGGACAAAGCAACACTAGCGATATTAGCAAGATAGCTAGTAATGAATTTATTCTGTTAATCGAAGTAGCTAGCGAGCTAAAAACACAACACCGCTATTTGGAGATTGATTTAGCCCCGCAGTACTTGGGACTTGAGTATGTCAACAACTGACGATTCACGTTTTAACAACGGTATGTCCAGTACTTCAACACTAATTTAGCCAGACAGCTAATGTGTTAGCCAGATCTTCGTTGCGAGCTAGCTGCCTTGGTTGTGTAATGTTAGAACTACTAGCTTATTGTAGCTAGCTACCTAACATGACAACGTTGTTGATCATTTTTCTCTACGGTGTCTACAACTGGGAACATGTCCATGGCATGGGGTTGTGTGTAACAGTGTAGTGAACGGCACAATTAACTAAAAAGCAATCTGGCGAGATTTTATGAGGATTTCTTACGTGTTTAAGTCAAGAAAACAATAGCTGTAGCTAGTTTTTAGCTGGAAAGTGCTTCGACTGAAACATGGCTAGCTAGTTAAGTGCTGTTGTGAATTAGCTAGCTGGTCACACGTTATGAAGTTAGCTAGCTAAATTGTAATACTTATTAAACGCAGAACACGTCAACAAGTTCCCAGCTTTGCTAACTAGCCAGCCAGGCCATTTCTTGGCTTGCTTGCCAGCAAACCCCTGCCTTAATACACAACGTGCGTAAACAAACAGCTCGTGTTAGCTAGTATCAAGTCAGATATCTTATTAGGCCAACTAGCTACAGCGATTGGAGTAGGCAGTCTATAGACATCTAGTTAAACGAAGCAATGTTGTCTAACCATACATCATTTATTAGACTTTAGGGATACCAAAAGCTGTGTCCTAACATTACAGGTTAAAGGCTAAACTTAACTGCCGCCAGTAGCTTCTGAAGATCACTGGAGAGAACATCAAGTTTCATTGTGTAGTGGACTAAACCAGTGTGGTAACCCTCTGCCCACCAGATCATGATGACCGAGTGGGAGGACAGAAGATTCGCAATCGCAAGGGTCGGGGGCCATTCCGTGCCCCTATGTACAGCGACCAAGCGCCAGCGTCAAGATCAAGACATGGAGGCCCAAGAGGAGGTGGTCAGAGGGGGGGAGGCGGCGGCCCTGGACCCAGAGCAAGGTTTGATGACGAGGATGGAGATGTGGCCATGATGGACAGCAACTCGCAGGATTCTTCCTCTCAACAAAGATTGTCAGTACCGGTTGTTTCTTCTGCATGAGTAAATTATGAGGGATATTTAAATGGTGCCTTGTTATTGTTGCCTGCAAATAGAGACCTTTCCTCGACTCTTAGTGACCCGAAATACTGTCAGAACTTCTGTATGCACTTAGTATCCTTGATTTTCTTCTTAACGTACTAAATGCAGTAACTGTATGTTGCTATTAAAATGAATTAAAGTTAAATGGCTGGAGTGATAATTAATGTTCTTTATTTTCTCCCCAATAGTAATCCTTATGGGAGGCCTAATCGTCGTAGAGATGATCGCTTTGATCGGGGCTCAAGAGGGGGGGGAGGAGGGGGTCAGCGTGGTCGGGGGAACCACCGAGGGGATGGAAACGGAGGTGGCCGGAAGACCTGGTTCAGGATATCAGTAAGTGTGCTTCCTCAGTCAAGTCCTGCACTGTTTTTATCACATTTACATTTAGTCATTTAGCAGAAGCTCTTATCCAGAGCGACTTACAGTAAGTACAGGGACATTCCCCCCGAGGCAAGTAGGGTGAAGTGCCTTGCCCAAGGACACAACGTCATTTTGCACAGCCGGGAATTGAACCAGCAACCTTCGGTTTACTAGCCCAATTCCCTAACCGCTCAGCCACCTGACTCCCTTCTTTAGACCAAATCATCAAGCATAATAGTTAAGTTTCACTGTTGTTGCTTTCTGATTCATCTAAATGGGAAATGACTGTTTTTTTTAGATCCCCCATGGACGGAAATATGATAAAGAGTGGCTATTAAAGTCGCTTCAGAACCTCTGCACCATGCCCTTCACCCCAATACAGGTAAGTCAGTGTTGGACAGGTTGCACCTAATTTGTGCAATCTTCCAGTCCATCATGATATGACACATCTAGGTTTACTTTTGTGCGCTGTCCATTAAATATGATTTTCATCCTTCTCTTTTTCAAAGTACCACCTAGAGGGCAACCGAGCTCAGTTCTACATCGAAGATTCAACCACTGCGAATGCGCTTACTAAGGTGTCACGGAGGATAACGGATAACAAGGGCTACAAGGTACCAGCCTCCCTTAACACACTGTGGATGATGTGCATCAGAAGGACTTCCAGTGCAGGGCAGTCATATCAACCATCGCTTCATGTGGTCATCGAGATGTATTCACTCTTCAATCTCTTTGCAGGTGACAGTAATGATGTTCCCCTGTGCACCACCTGCGTTTCTTCAGACCGAACTTAAACCCGAGGATTTGGAACACTTAAAGGTATGAATGTGATGAATGGTATAATGTTAATAAGGAGTTGATAAGTGCCAGATTGATGTTTTTACTGTTAATCTTATCCAAGCTGAGTTTGCTCACTTGACTTGCATTTGGCAGCATTTTGTGATGCTCGGGTCTTTGTGTGATTTCATGACTCATTTTTTATGTACTTCCTCTTAATGTTTGGGTGTCTGTAAAATCTTTGTTTCCTCACAGCAATGCATGGCAAAACGCTTTGATGGCTCTCAACAAGCGCTTGATTTGAACAACATCCAGATTGACCCAGGTAAATACTCGTTAATTCCGTATTCAGTATCAAACAGGAATGGTAGGCATCATCTATTCTAAACCGCTATCTTCCAACTCCCATGATTGACTGTGTCTTTCCCGTCATCACAGATCTTGTGTCTCAGAACATTGATGTGGCATTAAACAGAAAGAACTCCATGCAGGCTATAATCAAGATCATTGAAGAGAACATTCCAGAGGTGAGGCGGAATAGAATGTCCTCAATGTGATATAGGAAAAAAATCATTTGAAGCATGCAGTAAATACTGATCATTTGGAGAAAGCAATTATAATATATCAAATGACAATTTTTTTTTACTAAAAAGTTATACATTTTAAACACCATGTATTCATGTCTTGCTGATCTCTTTCCCACCCCAACAACTGCAGCTTGTTTGTCTGAACCTCAGCAACAACAAGTTGTTCAGACTGGATGATCTAGCAGAGCTGGTGCAGAAGGTTCCCAATCTGAAGACCCTTAATCTTTCCCACAACGAGGTAAGGATGCTGGGCCAGGAGCCCAACACAACACTGCCCCCTGCCGCTGGGCCCTGGAGGAAGGAGTTGAACCCATGTGACTCAGGCCACACGTGTCTAAGTCGGTTCCTTACATTTAGTCATTTAGCAGACGCTTTTATCCAGAGTGACTTACAGTAAGTACAGGAACATTATCTCCGAGGCAAGTAGGGTGAAGTTCCTTGCCCAAGGACACAACATAATTTGGCACAGCCGGGAATCGATCCGGCAACCTTCTGATTGATAGCCCGATTCCCTAACCACTCAGCCACCTGACCCCCCACTCCTTCCTGTGGTTCCAGCTGAAGGCGGAGCGCGAACTGGACAAGCTGAAGGGCCTGAAGCTGGCAGAGCTGTGGCTGGACAGCAACCCTCTCTGCAGCTTCTTCAAAGACCAGGCCGCTTACATAAGGTCAGCCCACGCTCACAAGAGGACGGGGGGCTCTCTGGGGACCGTATACTGGGAGGTGGATGGGAAGGAGGGGGGGTTAGTATACCTTTTAGTGAATAAGGGTGGGGAGTGAGGAAAGATGATTATTTGGATTAAATTCTTTTTTGGGGGGGGGGGGGGGTACCGCTTGGTGGTTAATTCTAGATAAGCCCTAGCTGTGCGTCAGCTGTGTTATCTGTCCAGCCTGGGAGAAGTCTGACCTGTACTCTGAGGGCCACTCCCTGACATGCAGTCTGTTCAGGATGGATGTTTGGATACTCCTGCTTAATACCATCTCTGCGTTACACTTGTTGAGATTGCCCCAGTATCTATTATATATATATATATATTTTGGTTACTTCATTGCATATCCAAATCTGGCCTTTATAACTATGCTACTCCTGTGCAATTCCAGATACGGGCTCAACTGTGCTGGTTTTAGTTTCCTATGTTAACCTATCACTTTTCCCCCTCTTTCTTGAAATCCCTTATCTTCTTTGCACATGTCTTCAGCAGTGGAGATGAGACTGAGCCCCCCTGCTCCCTACGTGCATTTGACAAAAACATACCACACCAAACCCCTTCAATTCCTCAAAGCATTTCAACACACCTACACCTAAACATGAATACATGTTCAAACGCTGGCTAGACTACGTTGGGCGATTGGTGCCCCCAAAACTTTGTCAAGAGCTGGTTCTGTGGGGAAAACCCCCCTGTAATCCTGTGATGTTCCTATGGGACCCTCTGCTGAGTTGGCTGATTGGCTGCCTCCTCCCCTCCACCCTGACACATACTCAGCCTGAAAATGTCGCAAGTGTTGAAGGCTGGTTAGCCAAAGACGGGTAAGACCCTACCTCCAGATCCGGGGCAACCTAAGGCAGGCACAGTCACGCACTTGACGACTCCGTGTTGTCGCGGCACGCGCTGTTTCCATACAGACGCGACCACGGACGAAGGGACGGATGGCGAGAGGAATGAGGAACAGGTTGCTGGTTTGGGGAGGGAGAGAGTTCTTTGTAATTGAAGAGCCATGCCAAGTAGAGTCCCTTAGCGCAAGGTTTATCAGTGATTTATGGCACGGTGTTCCACAGCCAGAGAGGAGGGAAGGCCTTGAATGAAGGACAGGATGCTTTTCTATGGGCATGCAGACCTTAATGGATTCTAGAATGGTCCGTAAATGGATTCTAGAATGGTCCGTAAATGGATTCTAGAATGGTCCGTAAATGGATTCTAGAAGGGCAGCACGGTCATGCAGATCTTAAATGTATTCCAGAACGGTCATGACTCGGATGGAGTTTAGGGCTCTGATAAATCAGCCCTCAGAATCAACAAGAGCATTAAAGTACTTGATCTGCCCTATTCTAATAATTACATCATATAATTGCAAATCCATGACACGATGGGCATTTTAAAGGTGTGGTTCAGATTGCTATATTACATCAATCAATGTTAGAAGTTACACGTGTAATGTCGGGGGTTTCAGAGCTCATCTTCATTGTTATTTTTTCACTCATTTTTCATAATTGTTTTTCACATACTAAGTTGAATGTCTGGCTTTCTTGCCTGCTATTTTATCTTGGTTTTGATGTGATGTAGTTCTGACATGGTTTTTCTTAATGAGCAGATTGATCGGACTCTCATCACTACTCACTCCATCTCTAGGCTCTTTCACACTAGAATCTTTTTTTCCTCCACGTCCGTTTGTTCATTTACGGTACAAGACAGCTAGGCAACGTTATTTTTAGATATCCCTAATCACTGAATGGGCCATTTCAACTCACTCACTTGCTCCCCCGTGTGGTGAAAGCAACTTGTTTCTTGGTTATGTCAACCAACGTTTATGGCAACAAATACCCCTCACACCACTTCCACCCCCTTCAAGACTGCGTGTTGGTATGTACCGGTGTGTATGTGTGTGTGTGTTGGGGGGGGGGGAATGGTGAGTATCACAGAGGGGTGAGTACCATGTTGGAAAAAAGAGGTGGGGGGTGGGGTATGAATGCCAAACGCAGAATTGGGGATGTCATTTGCACTTTTTCTAAACCCGAAAGCTCCTGCAAATGCACTGTGTTAAAGCATTGTGTCCCTTTTAGATAAGTACGTATACATTTGTTTTACTTAAGATTTTGGATATGATTTTTTAAAGTGTGTAACCTCACTTGACAATAGTGTCTGGACAAAGTCTCAGGGAGGATTGCAATATGAGTTGGTATAGTCTGGTTTAGTGTAGTGATGTGTGTGCGTGTGCATAAGGGGATATAGTCGTGTGTGTGTTGCAGTGCTTTGTGGGTAATGAAGTGTTCTGTTGGTAATGTGAGCCACATCCTGTGTTTATATTGAGTTATCACTAAACACCCGTACTCTCCTCTTCTCTGTGGATGTGAGACAGTGTTGTGAGGGCACGCTTTCCCCGGCTCCTCAAACTGGTAAGCATCTGGATCAAAGACTGTTCATTGACGTGACATTGTGAAGGCTAAAATGATTTAAAAAATAAGTTAACCAATCATGTTTTTTATTAAAACTGTATTTACTAAGTAGTAACCTCAGCTGCACCAGTTTGCGAAGGGATTACATCAGGGTGTATTTTATTCACCTGTTTGGGTTTTTTATTCCCTTTCCTTCCACACCTCCATGTTCTCTCTCTCCTTCCACACCTCCATTTTCTCTCTCCTTCCACACCTCCATTTTTCTCTCTCTCTTTCCACACCTCCATGTTCTCTCTCCTTCCACACCTCCATGTTCTCTCTCCTTCCACACCTCCATTTTCTCTCTCCTTCCACACTTCCATTTTTCTCTCTCTCCTTCCACACCTCCATGTTCTCTCTCCTTCCACACCTCCATGTTCTCTCTCCTTCCACACCTCCATTTTCTCTCTCCTTCCACACCTCCATGTTCTCTCTCTCCTTCCACACCTCCATGTTCTCTCTCTCCTTCCACACCTCCATGTTCTCTCTCCTTCCACACCTCCATGTTCTCTCTCTCCTTCCACACCTCCATGTTCTCTCTCTCCTTCCACACCTCCATGTTCTCTCTCTCCTTCCACACCTCCATGTTCTCTCTCTCCTTCCACACCTCCATGTTCTCTCTCTCCTTCCACACCTCCATGTTCTCTCTCCTTCCACACCTCCATGTTCTCTCTCCTTCCACACCTCCATGTTCTCTCTCTCCTTCCACACCTCCATGTTCTCTCTCTCCTTCCACACCTCCATGTTCTCTCTCCTTCCACACCTCCATGTTCTCTCTCCTTCCACACCTCCATTTTCTCTCTCTCCTTCCACACCTCCATGTTCTCTCTCTCCTTCCACACCTCCATGTTCTCTCTCTCCTTCCACACCTCCATGTTCTCTCTCCTTCCACACCTCCATTTTCTCTCTCTCCTTCCACACCTCCATGTTCTCTCTCTCCTTCCACACCTCCATGTTCTCTCTCCTTCCACACCTCCATGTTCTCTCTCCTTCCACACCTCCATGTTCTCTCTCTCCTTCCACACCTCCATGTTCTCTCTCTCCTTCCACACCTCCATGTTCTCTCTCTCAGGATGGTCAAGATCTCCCCACGCCTATAGGGTTTGATGTGGAGGTGGTTCCTGCCGCCCTGCCCCCCTGCAAGGTAACCAGCCGCCCCACAGCTGTACTACTAGGAGCTTTACTACCATATAGTTCATATATTTATCCAATAAACAGGTGAGGGGGAGGGTTAGTGTGTTAAACATTCCCATTAATGAAGAATTCTCCATCTCTGGTGTGTGTTTCCAGCCCAGTTACTTCGGCTCTGAGGAGATCAAGGGTCCCATTCTGGGATTCCTCCACCAGTGAGTTTCCTTCCTTCACGCTAAACACGGGGGAGAGATCGTCGTGGGCAAACATTGACGCAAGCGCTTACGCGATTTCGGTCAGCGCGAGATGCCTTTTGACTGCAGTGTGTTTAGTTTGAAGCGTGTGTTTGGTTCAATGTGTTTACAGATACTACAGTGTGTACGACTCCGGAGACAGACAGGCCCTGCTGGATGCCTACCATGACGTGGCTACCTTCTCCCTGGTCATCCCCTTCACCATGCAGAATCCCTCCAGGTACAGGGCGTAGCCACAGCTCTCCTGTAAACACAGAAAGGCGTGGATGTTTGTTTCTCTTCTAAACTGCCGCTGGTTTCTCCTGTGGTCAGGTGCAGTCTCGGGGACTATCAGAAAGACAGCCGCAATCTGAAGAAGATGAAAGACCCCAGTAAGTCTCACCCCTGCATGTTTCATTTGATAGTTTAGCTCGAAAAAGACAAAGTCAATCTTCTGGAAAATGAATCGCTCGTTTTTTATAATTAGATGGTTTATCATATTGCGTAATAAGTAAACGAGTATTAAGGTCACTGCTTAGTATAAGTAGTAAATAATGATGTCACTGACTACTTTATATCCAAAAATAAACAGTTATTTCGTTAATAGGTTCAAATCTTATTGTGTGCACAATTCATCACTATTGACTGCTTTGTATAAGGAGAAACTTCCTTATTGGTTTATTACTTTAAGAAAAAAAGAAACGTCTGCTGATGTCCTGTGTCTCGGTCCACAGCTACACGGTTCCGCCTATTGAAAAACACACGTCTGAACGTGGTGGCTTTCCTGAACGAACTGCCAAAAACCCAGCACGACACCGCCTCCCTCAACATCGACGTCAACACCTTCACCGTGAGTTAGCTGTCAGCCGTCACCTCGCCGGGCTAAGCTTGTCTCTCATTGTGATCGTGACCTTAACTGGACTCCCTGTTTGTCGCCCAACAGAACACGTTGCTAGCTTTCACCGTCAGTGGAATCTTCAAAGAGGGTGTGTATGCCCGGAGACGTTTCTCACTGAGAGTTCTGTGACTAATGGAGTAGCTTTTAGAATGTTGACCTGACTTCTTCCTTGTGTCGTTTCTCAGTTGAAGGGAAATCCAGGGACTCCGTCAGAGCCTTCACTCGTGTGTTCGTCACAGTCCCGGCCGGAGGAACCAGGTAGAGAGAGTTCAACCCATTCCCACCGCACCAAACATCCAATATAAATCCGTGGGAACATCTTGTGTGCATGTGACTCACCCTGTTCCCCCTTCGTCCCCCAGTCTGTGCATCGTGAACGACCAGCTGTTTGTACGCAACGCCTCGACGGAGGAGATCCGCCGCGCCTTCGTGGCGCCGGCGCCCACGCCCTCCAGCAGCCCGGTGCCCTCGCTCTCCGCCCCGCAGCAGGAGATGCTCACGGCCTTCTCCCTCAAGTCCGGCATGAACCTGGAGTGGTCGCAGAAGTGAGTTAACGCAGCGCTGCGGTTGATTTGTCTGTTATTGTGGGATAAAGTGTATCTGTTGGGTGTTTGTTGACCCACCCCTTGCTGTCTCAGGTGCTTGCAGGATAACAAGTGGGACTTCAACCTGGCTGCGCAAGTCTTCACAGACCTTAAGGTATTGAGGAAAATCTTGTGTGGAAAACCCTTTTATTCTGTGCTTATTCAGTGTGAAAGCCTCACCGAGAACACTTCTCTTTCCTCAGGCCCATGGCAAGATCCCAGATGTTGCTTTCAACAAGTGAAGAGGCCGATTTGTAAAATGTATTTCTTTTTAATTTGTCATATCAACTTTTCCTTTCATTGAACAGATTCTCTCATTTGGAGAGAGATGTGTACCGATTGTGATTAAAATTGATAAATGTTTGTCTGGATACTTATTCCCCCCCCCCCCTTTTAATACCAGAACATTTATACCCAAACCAAAGGACATAAAGTGACAAGACAAAAACGGATGGAGGAGTATTGCTCATAGAAGATTTTATTAGGAACAGTAAGAATTAAGTACACAGCAAGGAAGGTGCAATAACTTGCCAAGTGCCAATCAAGTCACAATTGTGCGTATACATTTCTGCCACTGATCTTGCTGCAGAACTTGAGATTTTTCAACCACCACCCTAAACACTGTCAAGGTGATCTATAATAGCATCACAAAAACACTTCCAATTTCCAGAGAGGAGGAAAATAATCTGTAAAGCTAGTATCAGTAGTTAGCGTTTTGAACGTTAAATGTCTTACTACAGTTGCCCCCTAAGTTCATGAAGGTTCTGTACCGCAGCTTATTAATCATACAGTGCGTGGTTGTAATATTTTTTCTTAGCATTGCTTCAGGACAGGTCGAGAAGGTGAGTTGAAGCAGGGTGCACCTCTAGACCAGCTCAGAGAGCATGTTGGAGGCCAGGCTGCAGGTCAGCCCAGTGCCATCAGGTTCCACATTCACCTTCTTCACAACACCATCTTCCACCAGCATGGCATACCTGGTGAACACAAACACAATGTTTAATCCCCCAGTTTGAGTTCACATTGATTAACTTTAACGCAAGTTTGTGAATATTAAAAAAAAAAATATATATATATATATATATATATATACACACATATATATATATATATATATACACTAAAATGTATAAACATAATTGAGCACATGACTTTATCCAAAGTGACAAATATATATTGAAGGTACAGCAGAAATTTTTAAAAATCGATTCACTTTCTTTTTTACAATTTTTGGTTGCGTGAAATGTAAGCATATATTGAATCAAAATTGGATTAAAAAAATGGTGAATTGATTTTTAATCGAATCATGACCCCCAGAATCAAATCGTGAGATACCAAAAGATTCCCACACATAGTTTGCACTGATACACTTTTGTAAAGCAAAACATTGGGTTTAAAGTGTAAATTAAGATGAATCCATTTAAAACACACTATAACATGTTGATTGATCTGTCTGAAACACTGCTATAATGGGTTGTTAATCAAAATGAATGCATTGAAACATTGTTCTATAATGTGTCAGGTGGCTGAGCAGTTAGGGAATCGGGCTAGTAATCTGAAGGTTGCCAGTTTGATTCCTGGCCGTGCCAAATGGCGTTGTGTCCTTGGGCAAGGCACTTCACTCTACTTGCCTCGGGGGGAATGTCCCTGTACTTTACTGTAAGTCGCTCTGGTTAAGAGCGTCTGCTAAATGTAAATGTAATGTGCTGATGGCTTCAGGAGTACGAGAGGTCGTCTACTGCTGCCTACAGAAGGCTCACCTCTTTGAGCGCTTGTTGCCAAGTGCCTGCACGATCTGATCGCTGTCCAGCATGAGGTCCACTGCCTGTAGGGCAAATGTGATGTATTAATATAGCCTGTGGCCTCTTGCTCTGCAGTGAAGTTCTCTTCCACTGAGTTATACCCAGTTGGTAGCATGTATTCACAATGTTGGATATCAACTGTGAATATAGAAATGTCTGACCTGGGTGAACGCCCCGGTAGGGTCCGCCAGCATGCGGACCTGCAGGAGAAGAGCAAACATGCGCTGGTGAGAAAGGATGGCTATAACGATAATACTACTACCACTAATAATAATAATACCAATTATAAATCATGTGTCCATTTAGCAGATGATTTAATCCAAAGCAACAAACTTGCAACCTTACACTGTCTTCAATAATGTTTCTATTCTAGGACTCTACTATACTCTTCTGTACTCTATACTCTTCTGTACTCTGCTGTACTCTTCTGTACTCTATACTCTTCTGTACTCTATACTCTTCTGTACAAGGTACCTTGCCGTCGGTCCCATGTTCCTTCCCCCAGGCAGCCATGACGAACGCGTCGTTGACAGAGATGCAGGCCACTTCCTGGACCCCCTTACTGCGCAGCACCGCAGCCTGCTCCACAAACCCTGGAAGATGAGTCTGAACACAGGAAGAGGAATTGAGGGTTACCACTGCAGCACTGTGGGTTGTGTGTTCGGAATAGTCAATGTCTCAGGGGAGGGATAAATCAACGCAGTGCACATCCATGCTGGATGAGGAGTGACCTTGGAGCATCCTGGGGTGAAGGCACCTGGCACAGCGAAGAGAACTCCTTTCTTCCCCTTGAACAGTTGGTCCATAGACACCTTGTTTCCAGGTTCCCCCTCCTGAACCTCCACTGCTGGGAGGGCTTCTCCAACCTGAGAGTGTGGGGTGACGAATGTCAAACAGGCATCGAGTACTTTAGATATAGACAAATATATATACAATTAACGGACGAGGCGCAGGCATAAGGCGGTAAGTTTTCTGCCAAGTTGATAGCTGTCTAGAGTTACACGATTTGATTAAATCCCTGAGCTGATGTAGAATGTGGTTTGTTTCAGCGGCTGGATTTCAGAGTTTATTATTGGCTATGATTCGCACATGCGTGGTGTAAATTATGAAGGCCTTCTACCACCACTGTAATGGCACACCATCGGGACATGGGAATAAAGCACATAAATAAAGTGAAGGGAAACCACACGTGACGTGACTATATGCCTTATACAAATAATTGTGTCAAAGAATTGTCGTATAACTGACAATGGGGTATAAAAATCGAATTTGATGAGTACAGCTACTACGCTAGTAGCTAGTACGCTAGTTTGATAGCTATAATATGATCAGTCTTACGACGTCATGACGAAGAGGGCATGATAGCCAGACAGCTAATGTCCGGCCAGCGAGTTTATTATACAGAGATGACATGGCAAATTTTATTTGTTGCTAGTCTAACCCTCATCTGGTAATCTAATCTACCCTTAAAAAGGGAGGCTAAAGATAGCCACTGGGACCTCGTTTCATTTTGCGATTTATCGTACTTATCGTGCGGTTATCGTACGATTATTTTTCAATTCCGGCTTGATACAATTCTAGAGGCGAGCTCACGTTCGACAAATAGCTATCTAGATCTTTAGTTAACTAATTTACGCATTATGAAATATAACTATCCTGTTTTTTGCAGTCAAGGTCACGACTAACCCGCTTTTCTGTTTAAAAAAAGCATTTGTTTGCTTACCTTAATCGGCATTGTTGCGAAAAGCGTGGTGTGTAGCGGTCTTATGAACTGCACTGCACGGGTCCCTTTCAGAATTACAGCGGAGGAAATCATTGGTCTATGCTGGGTGAGCCCCTTTAACGACGTCTTGCTAGACCAGCAATGGCAAACAGAAAGTACATCAGCTGCAGTGCCACAAAGTTAGCTGGAGCATTATGTTAGCTCACGGAGTGTAAGATTAGGATATACTGAAGCTTATATATATATAGCTTCTCGCTATATGCAGGCTTTTTTCATTATTGGCATACCATCTTGGTCACTTTTTGCACATCAAGTTGTTTCACATACAAGTATGTCCATACAAATATAGTACATAACATAGTGTATACTTTATTAGATGTTTACACGGTGAATCTGTCACCAGAGTAACGCGGAACTAAATTCTCAAGACACACTGCGCACGGGAAGCAATGGACGCTGCACCCACTTTACTATCCAATAGAATTGTCTATACAGTCAACGGTCCAATCACCAAAGGGACAATCCTATCCTTTGGTCAAATCAGTACTGTGGTCAAACGGTCAGAATTCAAACCTGACCTTTTTCTGGTATGACTCAGATATATATAGCTCTTGGCGTTATTTAATTCTAGAAGAGAGGTGAGGTTTTTGTGAGGTCAAAACAAGGCAGTTACAGATTGTAACAGAAGACAGACCAGTGACCTGATGGTGTGTTAATTTATTACAAAACACAAAGCACCTACAATATGTTCATCTACGTTTTGTTTCCTGCAGTGTAGCGCTTATCTTTTCTTCACAGTGATTTAATCTGAACATGTGTTTAGACAACGACATAAAATAATTTTACCTCAACTTAAAATAGTACAGACATTTACAACCATTAGACTTTTTTAACAGACATAAAACAAACCAAGTATCAACAAACAACAGTAAATTGAGTAAAAAATAGAATTTAATCTTTTAAATACAGTATTTTTAAAATACAAATATTGATTTAAACATTTTCATAAGCTTTAGTACTGCTATTATTAATCCACCATTACTGTTTATGTTTAATTTACACTATGTGACTATACAAGGAAATGTGAAAACAGAGTTTTGGTAATTTCTTGTATTGCTCATTTACATCAATGTACACACACACACGCACACACACATACATACACTAATAACTACCAATGACTTTAAATTCTCTATTGGGAAGGTCTAAACCTTCCCCCTTCCTCCACCCTAACCCCAACCGTACCTATAATTTACAAAGTAGTGTTTCAGAACACTCTAAATTTGTGTTACTACATTAGTTATTGTTGAAACTAACATCTTTTTTTTAATCACTTTGTTAAGCTGGACCCAGGCATCCATGTTTGCTTAAACGTTATTCAAAATTCTTAGTTTGTCTTTTAGAAATCAAATTAACAATAATAAAAAATAAAATAAAAATCGGACAGGAAAACACAGAATTACACCAGCTGTTAATTAGTGTTGTGGAAAATAAAACACAAATGCTGTTGTGTGCATATCTACAATCATGAAGAATCATGAGTTGTTGAGCAGAAATACTGGGACTTGAAATATCAACATTTGCAGCTTTAACCATCTAGTCAAGGCTGAAACATTGCCTTTCTTTGCTGGGAAACTGTTTAATATATGTTTAATAAACTTCAAAGAGGAAACAAGAATGACATTTATTTCAATTTAAAATAATTGCTTTCACATAACTGTCAATTAATTGCTTCATTCAAATCCCAAACCTGAGGCCAAGAGTAACTGTCCAAATCTGTTAATATCATAAAAACCCAGAAGACAATATGCAAAAAACTGTGCAGCACGTTAGCCTGTGTTACGTAATCAATCAAATTATTTATTTCTGGGAATTTGTCACATTTGCTGGGTTTAGCCGTCAATCTTAGAAATAAGTTTAACTTTCAACAGTGAGGGCCTACAATCATAATAGAGCATTGTTACCCATTACAGTATCACAGCGTTCTATATGGATGAATAATATTTTTAGGAAGGTCTTTAAAAAAAGTCAATCTAATTCAGCATGTGCCTCAGAGACAAGGGAATTATGCTTTTAACTCCCTCTCCACATACACACTTTGACATTATTGCTTACATCAAATACATCCCTAAGATGTCTGCCAAGCATGTAAACACAGGAGCAAACGATGGAGGAACAGGGTGGTCTGGATGAGGCAGGACTGCCGGTGGCTATCCCAGGCTGAACCTGTTGCATTTCAAGTTGCTCTTTGCCCGTAAAGGGCACCAGGACACTTGCAGCCTAAATGTTATACACAATGTGAAAAGCACCTGGTCAAAACAATAGAGGTCCTTCAACAGACTGCAAGAAGACCAGAGAACTGCAGACATCCATAGTTAATGTTCCACAGAAGAGCCTGTGTCCAATGAGAAATATATTCAAACCATGTTCCATCCGAATCGTGTGTGGTAAGTGAGAACAAGCAAAGGGGAGGAGGAGGCTCAAGCAGCCAATCAGACCACAGTCAGGAAGTCCTTCAGTTCCTGCCTCAGCCCATCTCCTCCAATCACGTAGCCAGGCTGGCCTTTGACGAGCAGAGCTGCCCTTTCATTGATCTTGATGCGCCTTTGTTGGTTTAGTATGTAGACATCTAAGCTGCACACATTTAGAGCACATTCAACCCAACACACATGGACACACAATTCAGCTTCTGGCGTACCCGTCGGATCGACGTACCGTATAAATAAGATGCACGGACACACTACAGCGTTTGCTTAGTTATCATGATGGCGTTTCCCTTTTCTTGGACTAACAATCAATTGCACAGCCTTTTATAAATCAATTCTCCACAGCCACCCCACTGTTTACACACATCTGGTTGTCTTTCGTCATCCACATTTTGAGTGTGTCAGTTAATTCATTGTAACTTAAGTATTATATTGCTTTTAATATATTGCAAGTAATTCTTATGAAAAACAGTACCTGTATTTGCAGTTTAGGGTTTAGGAAGTACAACTACTCAAGCTTGTGAATCTGAATCTATACCGCTGCTGTTGTCAATGGACATTTGCCAGATGTTTCAGTATGGCTTTTTAGAGAAGGGCGCTATTGCATCGTTTGCAGAAAGGTCAAAGACATGTGGTTCCAGTGTGGTCTAAATGATATATGAATGTAGTCCATCAGTCATTACACCTGCATGTCGAGGCTGCCACAGAACAGACCATAGCGATATTATAAATATGATTCAAACATTCAATCGTATTGAATGCCTCCTTCTCGCATCTACCCACATTTAAATTGTCTGAGCCTTTCTTTGAAATTTGGCAGTCGTGTTTTAATTCCACCGTTAACCCCAATAAAGGAGCATATATACACGTCCACGAGGTTCCCCATCTCACACACTTTGTGAATCTCTTGTGCCAAATGTTTTTTAGTTTTTTTTAATCCAAAGATTATCCTCACGAAAGCGTCAAATTCTAGTAAAACTTCTCCCATTCACACCAGACACTCGTCTACCATTTGTGAACACCCACGTCATCAAGCCCTCACATCCTCCGATCGTTCCCACTCCGACCTCAGCCCCTACGGAGAGTCCATCATGGCCTCCAGCATCTCCAGAAACAGTTTGTGCATGGGCACGCCCCCGCGAGTCTTGATGCTGTAGAAGGTGGTGAGGGCGCGGCCGGCGGTCTGCCGCAGGAGGGGCAGGGTGAGGAGGAGACGCCCCGCCCGCTGGGGGTCCTCGGAGTGGCGCTGGCACTCCTGCTCCAGCAGGGCCTGATGGAGCAGGTCCCGCAGTTTCTGAACCGCCTCCATGTCCTCGATGTACACAGAGTCTGGAGGGAGACGGGGAGGAACACAGAGTCAGAGAGAGTCAGAGCGATGTACACAGAGTCTGGAGGGAGACGGGGAGGAACACAGAGTCAGAGAGAGTCAGAGCGATGTACACAGAGTCTGGAGGGAGACGGGGAGGAACACAGAGTCAGAGAGAGTCAGAGCGATGTACACAGAGTCTGGAGGGAGACGGGGAGGAACACAGAGTCAGAGAGAGTCAGAGCGATGTACACAGAGTCTGGAGGGAGACGGGGAGGAAGGGGAGAGTCAGAGAGAGAAATATGAAAGAAAGAAATATAGAGAGATAACAGACACAGACAGAGAGGAGAGAGAGGGGCCTTGGTAAGACAGTGTGGTGGGGGTGATCTAGAAGTTGTGTTCTCAATAACTAAACGGTAGAGAGATTCCTGCAGGATTGTGTGCCTGGCTGCAAACCTGAATTAGAAAGGAACAGGACACACTGGTCCAAGGTAATGAGACTTTTTGTATTGTCAAAACAAATATTCTTTGTGGTCTAAGCAGAGGGCAGATCTGATGTTTACAGTAATCCCCCAGGTCCCTCAGGTCTGGGGACAGTAAAGACACCTGAACATGTTTACGCTTAGTTCATAAGTCATGTTTTACCCTAAACAAAGATGCAATGTAAGCCTAAATACATTTTTGGCGCTGAATGTTGTCACAGCAGATATACATCACAATGTTTAGTTCTGAAGGATTGTGAGACGTGTCTCCTATGCAGATGTTGCCTGACCGAAACAGACAAAATACTGTTCAAACTATGCACTTCTGAATTTAATTTTTAGATATATTTTGGGGGGATTTCTGCTTTATTGGATAGTGAGATGTGACAGGAAATGTAGGGGAGAGAGAAAAGAGAGGACATGCAGAAAACGGCCTGGGCTGGATTTGAACCCGGGTCCCCTCAGTCAGGCCTCAGCCGATGTGGTATGCACACTTAACCACCACACTGTACCTACTGTAAGTCGCTCTGGATAAGAGCGTCTGCTAAATGACTAAATGTAACCAGTGAGCTGTACTTTAGCTTTTACTTATTTGAATGTCGCTTCGGATAAAAGCAGTCTGTTAAATGAATACAATTGAAATCAAAAAGGACAGTTTTACCCGAGTTGGTGAGCGCGATGGCTTTGAGCATGACAAACTCCTCGCGGTCCAGCTGCAGGGCACGGAAGCGGCGGGCCAGCTGACTGATGGCAGCGTTTAGCTCCGTCAGGCCCGCCACGCGAGACATCTCCTCGTCCAGGACAAAGTCCTCCGCAAACACCACCTCGTCCTCACAGTTCAGGGAGCGGAAGGCCACCCCCAGCACCAGCACCTCCAGCCAGACAGACTGCAGCACCGACATCTGGTCTGCCAGGGACAGGGACAGGAAGCCTGGAGGGGGGAGGGAGGGATAGAGAGGAGGGAGCGTGGGAGGGAGAGGAGGGAGGGTGGGGAGGGAGGGGGGGGGAGAGGAGGGAGAGAGGAGGGAGGGTGGGGAGGGAGGGAGAGGAAGGAGGAGAGGAGAGAGGGGGGGAAGGTGAATTCAAGGTTATAGAAGACAGACTGATAGTATGGTGATTATACCATGGGATAAAAGGACAATGTATTCTGGTCCCTGACAACATGAACCATCTCAGCTTGTCTAGATTCAGCCTCTCTGTGGACGTAGTCATCAGAAATGACTTCACCATTACCCATACATCACTGTGACCAGCCTGCCATTTCTACGCCCCATCCTTCCCGCTCCATGTCTCCCATCCTCCCCCCCTCTCCCTACCCCCCACCATCTCTTTCCCTCCCCCCTCTCTCTCGCTCCACTGCCCCCTCCATCTTTCTCCTTCCCTTCCACCCCCCTCTCTCTTCCATCTTCCTTCCACCTCTCTCCATCCCCTTACCTCCCTCTTCCCCACCCCTACCTCCACCTCCCTCCCCTGACCCTCCTCCACCTCCCTCCCCTGACCCTCCTCCACCTCCGTCCCCTGACCCTCCTCCACCTCCCTCCCCCGACCCTCCTCCACCTCCCTCCCCCGACCCTCCTCCACCTCCCTCCCCCGACCCTCCTCCACCTCCCTCCCCCGGCCCTCCTCCACCTCCCTCCCCCGACCCTCCTCCACCTCCCTCCCCCGACCCTCCTCCACCTCCCTCCCCCGACCCTCCTCCACCTCCCTCCCCGGACCCTCCTCCACCTCCCTCCCCCGACCCTCCTCCACCTCCCTCCCCGGACCCTCCTCCACCTCCCTCCCCCGACCCTCCTCCACCTCCCTCCCCCGACCCTCCTCCACCTCCCTCCCCCGACCCTCCTCCACCTCCCTCCCCCGACCCTCCTCCACCTCCCTCCCCCGACCCTCCTCCACCTCCCTCCCCCGACCCTCCTCCACCTCCCTCCCCCGACCCTCCTCCACCTCCCTCCCCCGACCCTCCTCCACCTCCCTCCCCTGACCCTCCTCCACCTCCCTCCCCCGACCCTCCTCCACCTCCCTCCCCTGACCCTCCTCCACCTCCCTCCCCCGACCCTCCTCCACCTCCCTCCCCCGACCCTCCTCCACCTCCCTCTCTTTACCGGGGATGTGTTTGGCCCAGCCGATGATGACCACCAGCTCACGGTCGGCCAGGTCACAGAGGGTGGTGAGTGTGCGCTGGGCCGTGTCGGGCTGCAGGGGGTCGGGCATAGCGAACAGCTTCTCAGGCTCGGCCACCAGGAGGTGGGACACGATGATGTTGGACGAGCCTGAGTGAGGGGGTCACACCCAACCAAAACAGCTGTTAGGTCTGATGTAATTAGTACACGTTGGCCTACTGGTAGGTCGCCTTTGGATTAATGAGGGAAAAAAAACGTCAAATGGATCGGACGAAAACAAACATGGGAGCTGGAGGTGTTTTTCAAGAGGCAGTTGGAGTGTGATGGAAACGCTGCTGGCTGTGGCTTGTGTATGTACCTTTGTCCCCCTCCTTTCTGAGCGGGAGAGGGGCGCTCTGGTAAGTGGCATTTTCCACCTCCGGCCGCCTTTTATACTTCTGCCTTCCGCCTCTCACCCGGTCCAGACGAACTCCTACAATACAGACAGGAAGAGAGGAGAGAGAGAGGGGGGAAAGCAAGAGAATGAGAGAGAGAGAGAAAAGATGAATACAAAGTCAGACAATATGAATTTTAAAAAATATCACATAAAACAAATCAAAAACACGAATCTGAATGTCACATTTGTTGTTGTAGTAATCCCTATGTGACGCTCTCCCTCTGTCAGCATGCCTACTTCTCTCTCTCCCTCTCCCCCCTTACACTCTCTGTCTCTCGCTCACCCTCTTTCAGCATGCCTACTTTGAGGCACTTGGTGAAACGGCACGCCTGACAGGCCTTCCGACGTCTCTTGGTGATCTCACACTCGTTGGACGCAGGACAGCTGTACTCAATGTTACCTGGAACAGGATTAGTTGAGGTTAGGACCCACAGAGACATGAACGGCAACCCTTGAGACAGAAACGCACTGGTGGGAAAACAATTCTTGTGGAATGGAGAAGCACGCACAACCACACAAGCATTTAAGAAGTGCATCCCAGAAAACACAAACGTTTACAATTTCCTATCCTCCCAGCTGTATAGCACAGTCACACCCTCATCGTGTGAAACACCTTCAAGTCAGTCTCCTTTACCCTGTATGGTTCTCTTGAAGAAGGCCTTGCAGGCCTCGCAGGAGGCCACTCCGTAGTGATACCCTGAGGCCACGTCTCCGCACACCAGACACAGCCTCTTGGGCAGCGTGCTCAGGGCGTACTTGCAGCGCCCGCCCCCGCTGCCGGTAGACCCCTCCTCCACCGCGTCCCCGCCCTCCTCCTTGAAGTGGCAGCGCATGGCGGGCGTGTAGAGGGGCGGGGAGTAGCGGCCCACTCCGTCGCCCCTGGTCCCGCCGCCGCCGCTCTGGGAGGAGTCGGAGGACGCCCCCCCGGGGCTGTTGCGCCCCCCCCCCCCCTCCCTCCGGACTGCTGGGCTCAGCCTTGATGTAGAGGTCGGTACGATGCTCCCTGGAAGACATTATCTCTGCGCGCAGAGGGAAGGAAGATGGGAAAAGAGAGGGAAAGGAGCAAAAGAGAGGGGGAGGCAGACAGGAAGAGAGAGGAGGAGGAGCAAAAGAGAGGAGAGGGGGAGGTGGTCAACGTGACCCTTCAAGTACATATAGCCATCATCAATCCACACGAGAAGCAGTAAGGAAATTAGCACAGTCAGTCATCATGGTCCCATTTTCTAAACGACTATCCGACTCAGCAAACACCTAAACACCTGCAGAGAGTAATAATAGTCTGGTCTCTCCCACCCTGTGTACGAATAGGTAAGATGCTTGGAGCAGACCGTCTATGCAGTAGCAAGATAAATAAAAAAGAAAGTGCAGCTAGGCCTGCATGCTAAATAGAGGAGAGGGGAAATGAGAGATGTGTGAGCATTTGAATGTTTGTGCTAGAATGAGGGCTAAGGAGCTCGGGTTCTGAAGGAGAGCGGGCGTAATCCCAGCTCCAACCTACTCTGCCCTCTCCAGATTAGGGTCAGTAATCCAGACCAGAGGACGACCAATCCTCTAATTAACCCCTCATAAAGAATCCCAGTAGAGCTTTCACTCAACCAACACAACACGAGTTCAGTCAGTCTTGACAACCTGGGCTTAGACATTCTAAAAGGAAACTACCATTTTACACAAAGGCATTAAACACTTACAAGGTACAAACCGTGCAAGCCGTGTTTAAAACACACAGGACGGTACTAAAAGGCCTATTAGTGGGAGGACAACTTCACTGCGGTGTGCCTGGGATGATGGGTGTGCAGAACCCATTGCCAGGGGATTGTGTAAAAGCAGGGTGCCATCATGAACTCTAGACCGCACACTGTCTACTGCTCTCTGACACAGCTCTGGGATGAGGTGTTGCAATGCAGGCCAACAGACTGCCCCCAGTCCACCAACCCAACGCTTCCCAGTTCCTGTACACTGGTCTCTAATCTGTACGTGTTTATGTAACACGTCAACTTTGACATTTGCCCCATCTCTCCAACTCACTTACCCCACACCTACATGACACTATCTAGTAGATCCCCACAGTCCAGTGAATAAATGGAAGACAGAGGCCTAGCTCTCAAGTAAATCACTCTCCTGAATGTGTAAAGGCATTCACAGCCCATGGGTTTATTTACCGGCATTGTAAATAATGTCTGGGGTGTGGTAAATAAATCTGTGAATTAGACGACCATCTTATTGGTTGATGTTCTGGTACCACATACTTCCCAAGTTTCTCAAATTAACATTTCAAAAGTGCTTAAGTGACAGAAACACCTAAATTGACCGGTCTGAGAGGTCTTCGCAACTACTTGTCAATGGGAAGTCTGCCAAACCCTCTACGCTGGTAGAAATAAGACATATTCAATATGCAAGCTAGCACATATAGTTAGCTTAATAAAGCAGGTATGGCTTATGTAGCTTGCTCAAGGGCGAAACCCTCATGGTGAGAGCAGGACACAAACCGAGCAGTACCATTTCAAATATTGAAATATGGGAACGTCCAAGCCACCCTTAATCTCTTTTTGATGAGCCGGTGTCCGGCTTGTGTGATGTAACGCAGATATATATTTTCGTATGCCGCATACAACACAAAATTGACATAATTCCAGCCTAGCGGCCGTAATTGAATTCAAACAAACGAGTCTTTCTCAGCACCTTCCCTTGATGTGTGCCAGTATAGCTAGCCAATGCTAGTAGCTTGCTAACTACCTGCCTGGCATTTTAACTAAACGATACACCGCATTAATGACCAGACATGATAGAAACCGCTGCCAGAAACTGTTGAACATAAGGTAGCTACTATACACGTGCTTTTTCACACACTACGTCTAACAGCTAGCAAGAGAAACAGCTAGCTGGCTAACAGTTTAGCTTAAGGAAAAACCAAAACGTAAGGAGTCTTAACACCACGGTACTGTAACATTGTTAAGCAGGTGGCTTCTACGTTGTCGTCATATAGTTAGTAAAGCGTCCTGACCAGTATAACATATACAAGTTAGCTACTGTGTACTTACAATTGTGATATGTCATAGCCTACTCGAGACAAGACATTTCTGATAGATGTTGGTTCTGGGTGAATGGGGGAGGGAGGGTTACATTGTTACTGTATGTGTCTCGTAGCAAGAGATTGCCGACCTAAAGTGCAGCTTTAGCTAGTGGATGGGAGGGCTGAATTATAAAATAATCCTGCTACAGTTTACATCGGCATTGGGCAACAAAATGCAAGAAAACGAGTTTACCTGTGTGCCAGACCGCTGAATTATTTTATTCGTGTTTAATGGTGGTTATCCACTTAAGTAGGCTACGCCGCTCTTGGTACAGTCAGGGTAGAACTTCCCAGTTATCACGAAACCTGAAAAGGGAGGCAAGAATAGGTCGTCGTTTTTCTGTCGTCTGGGTCTGTCGGAATATAGCTAGTCTAGTCTTTACTGTTAACAGTTAACTTGCGTTGCACCTTCAAAGCATCCGATCTTGAAATGGCTAATCAGTAGTTTGCTCAATGCTCCTTAGGAAATGGTAAATAAAAGTCTAAGAAATGCTATTTAATGGATGTCTGCACTGTGTCTTCGAAATAATTTGTACATTTTCGTTCGTATTTATAAATGTTTGTGAGTTCATGCAATCCAGATTCTCACTCCGGGGTTGGGCAAGCGTACTATAAATATACGTTTCTGTGCACCAGACTTTACTGCCCCTCCCCCGTACACTGTGACACATTCCAAAGGTCAAAGTCACACGAAAGCTTGAAGGACAGACATGGTAATAACTATAATGCCTATCTCTCTGACACAAATGCACACTCAGGAGGTTTGAGTTAATTCTAAACTCGTTTTTGAGAAAGGCACACTGAGAATGAGTGGAATGAGTTGAACAGGAATGAGTTGAACAGGAAGTATTGTAACATAATCATAAACATTTAATATTTTATTAAATTAGTTAGTTCAATAACTATTTTTCGAATATATTAGTAAACTTAAGTTTTAAAGTTAAAAAAAAATATATATATATATATTAAGTTTTTGATGTGTGGTGTAGAGAGTTGGCACTCATCATGCATGTTGAATGGTGAAGTATAGTCTACTTCAAAGGCATCCAAAGTTATGATAAGGCTACATAGTACCAAATATATACAGGAGATTGTTAATCAAAATTGATAGGGATGAATATTGCATATTTTCTTTATATAACTTACTTAGGTGAACAGCACAATGAATAATTTCCTGTGGAATTTAAAAGACTCCCTGCCTGTTTGTCCAGCAATGTTTTGTTAACCATCTTTCAGTGCTCTTTATCTATAAGCTCTGTGAGAGCCTTGTTGGTCTTTGGGTTCTAGTGATAGTGGGAGCTGATAGTGTGACTAATATTAAGCTCTTTGACAGCTTTACATGCGGCGCACTGTGGAGACAGAGGGAACAGCGGAGGTGACCTTGTCCACTGATCGCAGACTGGTTAAAGGTTAATTGCTAAACTGGATTAGGGCTTCTTAAGATCAGGAATCTCAATCTTAGTCCTGAAGAACCATGGTTTGCACAGGTATTTCTAAGGAAAGACTGCCTCCTGCACTCTTGACATCAAATATATTAGGTGAATAGCAGGCATGTGTGTGAGAGATATGCTGGATGCCCAAGACTCAAGTTAGCAGGACAACCACATGGTAGAAAACAGTTGCAGTTTAGGTTTTGACCAATAGTAGGTTACACCTACTAGGCTACGTTAGTGCCAAGCGACACATGGTACATGACCATTGCCTACTGGATAGGCGATAGGCTACATTATCTTTATACAAATGATCAAATTGTGAAATGCGCAGGGGGTGGTCTTAAATCAGCGGGTCAGTCACGATGTTCTAGACACAACATGCCAACACATTCAGCAATTCTAACTGCAACGAACAGAGCACAACTCGTGTCCCCTCAAACGTAGACACGCAAACTTATCTACGAAATGATTAGTACATGCAAAGCATCGGAAATAATTGGGTCACTATACTATTTAAATAAGTCAATACTTACTGGTACATGTGAACACATCGTCACAGGATGTCGGTTCAGAAACAGCTATGCTACCTATTCCACTGATGTCTGGCCACCGGCTTAGCCAACGTAAACCTCACCGGGCATTCGTCATTGCATTAGGAGTGCGAGTATGCTAGTTGACGAAGAGCATGGATGGCCTTTTTTTTAACATAAATGTTAAATGCACAAGCAACTACCGCGTTGTCTCTGAAATATAATGTGGCGATGTATTGCCAAACGTAGCCTATCCTACGTAAAAGGCGTAGGTCCAAAAAACACGGTATCAAGAAAACGGGTCAGTCAACCATTTGGCGTTTTAAATCCATACGCTACTCTCTTCTTGTTCCGTCCGGATCTCCTTATTGATGTTACTGTACTTGGGTTTTAGATCCTCGCCTTTCGCTGCTACCACCATGGAGGTATTATAGGCTACAACTGAGGTTTCAGTTACGTATACCTCTATACTCTCCTCCCTCTCCCACTTGCGTATGCTGTGTCTCCGTTACGTCCGTATGAGTCCTCCAATCCTGCCTCCCTCCGTCGGCGTCATCAGCATTGCAACAATGAAGGAACGGTCCCAGTCTACTGTTGGCTATAGGGTCTGCCTGACTCATTGGTTTAAAGAATAACTGTTCCAAGAGCACATGTTTAAAAGTGTTAGGGAACTGTCACATTAGAGGACTTGTAGGATTTAACAAGTTTTAATCGGATCCCAAAAAATTACGCAGTTTAACTGCCTTAAAACAACTGATCAATGACCAATCAATTGACCTAATTGACTAGTACTAGTTAGTACTAACATAGTAAACAGTATTTTCATCAATGCCGAGTAAAATTATAGTGCGACCTTGAAAAGCGATTTCCACACCAATTGGTTATTTTTCTGTAATGGTTGGGAATGCTTCAATTGTTCCAATAGCGCGCTGACATCTCTTTAGATGGCATGGAAAATGTTTGCAGCCGCGCGCAGTCAACTCGGTCTTGTGACACTGACCCCGGTTCCCTATGCTACTAGGCCACACTCGTCAGCTGGTACGCCAAGCAGTTGCTGGATTTGGGCCAGGGAATTGGGGGTCAGTGGATAACTGCAATGAGATGAGAAAAGGAAGAAGCCGTTCTCGAATCCGCTTGGTAACTTGATCATAACAGCTGGCTTAGAGGAAGGGAGCGGGGGTGGGCATTCTATCTCGAGACTCTTGCAGCGCTGTAACGGAAAACAGCTGACTACAGCGTCAGACAAAAACCTATGGATTTTTAGTAATGAATTGTATGACTCAATTTGTTCAGAGCTCATAGAAGTACAAATCAGCCTACCCCCCCCCCCTCACACACACACACACACTCAATGTAGGCTAATGTGTGTAATCGAGTGGTTATTACATGCTTTTATATTCGCATGTTAATTCACGCATATTAAGGTTATAGTCTACCATGAAAGAACAGGCGACTGAGTCGTGATTATTCTGTTATACGGGAGAAAAATACGCTAGTGTTCCGCATGTCATTGAAAATATCCCAACGACCTTGAATTGAAGGTCATGCACCGGCTCCGCAGACACTGCAATTCAGCGGCACAGCAAGATGTTGCAGGCTCCGCATTATCCGTCCCTGGAAAACGAAAGGGAGGAGGTGCAGGGGAGCTGTATGGCTATACATGTATTTTTTTCAGATTTCCAAAACCTGTATATTAATTCGTATGATCCAGTAATAGAATACTGTTATTTAACCAGCTACAGTGTTTTGTAGCTATACTGTTCATGTAGCAACGTAGCTTATTCTATCTCTGTCTTTACTGAAGTTATTTAAGTATGTAGCCTCTACCCTCTTTGAAGCTTTAATAGAATTGAATGAAATGTCTTGTGCGGAGGAGGGGGGAGGAGGAGGAGGAAGGGGGGGGGGGGGTCGGTCTGTGTTGCTCCGGTATCTGACAGGTCGTGATCCTGAGACAGGTGTGAACCTAAACAGAAACACCAGCATTACCTAACAAAGCAGTCATTGATGGGTAGGGGGTAATGCACCAATTCACACTCAGGTCAATTTTATGTATTTTTTCTCTCAAAACAATTGATAGCCTATTGCTTATTTATGTTTATTTATGTACACATTAAATATCAATGATAGCATTGGTGGAGGATAATTTCAACTTACCCTTTGTAAGTTACAATTTTTCAGTGTGCCTTGCCTCAAAGCCTAGACAGAGCTGAATGAATTCAAAATAAATAATAATATATAAAAGGCAAACTTAATAATTATCATCTTGTCCAGCGTTGGGGATCTGCCAAACTGGTTGTAGGCCAGGTGAAGACAACTGCAATTGACATTTTAAAGAGCTTAATGATTTACTGGGGCGCCACCCGCTAATTTTTGACCACAAGACTGTGTAGACAACAAAATGAGAACAGGAGACATGATTGAAATGGTGGAAGGGTTGAAAAAGAGGGACTCCGAAGTGCTAAAACTGTTTTAAAAATAGGATGACAGAGAGGAAATGGTCAGCTGGACAGCATTTAGCCTTGAGAAAGCATGCCAATAAAACCAAATACCAAAATAGGCCAACTGACCCCTTTTGAATGTGGAAAATACATACATTCGTTTTACTTACACACATGTAACCGATGCATGCAAGTGCAAGAATGTGTGTCACGTGTTTTAGTTATTATTGGGCCATTGTGGAACGGGACACCTGCTATCACCAGTCATCATTGCTCAACGTAGAGATACCGTTGACTTTGAAAGTTCCTTTATTTATTTTTAAACAATGGTAGGCTGTATATCAAAAAACGATTGCCGAGACTTACGGTGCTTGGTCAGCGGTATTTCAAATACAGCTTACTTTAGTGAAGAAAACACAACACCATTTAATAAATTCAGTGGTCTTACGCCCCCTGGTGGATTCTTGGTTAAAACGTAAAAACTACTCGTGATGACTGCGTGCAGTTTGTCCTTGAATACAAGGTCACACACTGTCCTGCTCAGTATAGGCCGTTGCCTAATTTAGATGTCATAGTTATTCTTCTCAAGTCATATTGAAGGTTCCTTTCTAAACTAAATTGTTATCTGTGTTGGTGTTTTTAGCTTTCGCGTTCAATTCCTCAGCGAACATCTGTAGTTTATGTTGTTATATGAAATGAAACTGTTTACTGTTGGGGTGAGGTGAGGTGGAAAAGGATAAGGTGGAATTACACAAAACACACGACCATCTTTGTGATCTGGGCGTAAAAACATGGAAATGTTTTACAATTCAGAATTACAAGTAACTTTGTTACTGTTGTTAACAGTAGTTTGTGTTATATTTGTCAACTCAGCCAATTATAATCAAAAACTGTACATTAAAAATTACGAATTTTCGCCAATAATAGGGCCATTCCTAATAACAAATACCTTTTCACACTGTTAGACAGTCACAGTACTTAAGTTATCTTGTGTTGGCTTACTCCATGGGTGTGGACTGTTGTAGCTTAACATGACTCATTAAAGGCTCAACATTTTTAGTTATGCCCACCATTGTTTCTGCCCTCCTGGAGATGTATAAAAACCTGCCTCAGATCAGCCCCACATACACACTGGAATCTCCTAGTCAACTAGTCATCTCTTCAGTGCTTCACGCTACCCTGAGGGAACATGGATCATCGTTTTGTCTCGGCTGTTCTGGTGCTTCTTCTGGGCCTCACACAGGCCTCTCTGCAGGAGGGAGATGTGGCGGTGGGTGAGTGTTTCCGCGCCAAAATGTTGTTTTGTTTGACAATCAAATTACTTTGTTTTCTGCCAGTGACATGACACATAGCCTGTGCTTGGGAACTTTAAGTACCTAATTGTATCTTTACACATCTGCCTTTCCAGACGTCTCTACAATAATTATTGAGGCAAACAAAGGTAAATATAATATAGACCTATTCCTACATACGCCAACTGAGTAATTTAAATTAAACAAACATATCACATCAAATTCTGATTCGTTCAACTTTCCAACCCAGGGATGAGCCATTTGTTGCTGGAAGGAGATGTAGCATTGCCAACGACTAGAAATGCTATGAAGTGCTTAAGCCAACAATGCAAATGGCCTAAATCTGCATCCGGACTGGTTGAGGTGCCATACAAGATCGACACTGTCTTTCGTATGTAAAAAAGCATTACTATTTACTGTTGCTTGGGATCAGTGTCTGCTAAATTACTACAAATCTGCATACAACACAGAACTAGGCTCTGAAATGCACATCTCAGTAGATGCAATGTTATGTGTCACCTAACCATGTTGTCTTCCTTACAGGGAGCAATGACGTAAACACAATCAAAAGGGCCATGAATGGGTTTGCAACTCAAACCTGCATTCGCTTCGTCCCATATGCTGGCCAGTGGAACTACCTCGATATTAGGAGTAATGGCGGGTGAGTTCTAACCAACCTGTCCAATCAGGGTCTGTAGCAGGGGTAGGTTTGGCTGGATTAAGTTAGGGGGGCATGAAAGAGTGACTTATCATATGCAGTGATACTGATTTTAAAAATGAGGTGGACGAATAAGAATCTTCTAAATGTGATGTCTGTTTCCTAAGTGAAACCTACTGAACCTAGAGGTGTGTTGGAAAGGCCCCTTGTGGAAGCTGACACCCTGTTCTTAAATAGGGGATAGGTGCAGTAGCTCAATGGTCTCATGTCTCCTCTTTCCTGCCTCCACACACCTTTCTCTTCCCTCTTGCCTCCTGCCTCCTATATCCTGTTTCCTGCCTCCTGTCTCATCCCTCCTATCTCCTGGCTCTTGTTCCTCACAGATGCTGGTCCGCCTTGGGGAGGCAGCGAGGGGGGCAGCAGGTGTCCCTGGATACCAGCGGCTGCATCAATAACGGCGTGATTCAGCATGAGCTTCTCCATGCTCTGGGTTTCCACCATGAGCACACCCGCAGCGACAGGGACAAGTACATCAGGGTCAACTTTGAGAACATACGTCCGGGTGAGCACAGCCACTCTCACTGCCAGACCATGAAGAATCATGGCATAAACACTTTACATTAAGGTTACATTAACTTCCATGTGACTGCATAGGAACACTTTTTTTTTTTTTTTACTAAGGTTATATGAACTACCATGTAGCTATGTAACAGTACAATAACAAAGTTAGCAACCATGTAACCATGTAGCAACCATGTAACCCACACTCCCTGTATCAAGTTTTACTGACTATACATCCTTGAATCATCCTTCCAGAGAATACTAAGGATTTCGTGAAGCAAGATACTAATAACCTGAATACTCCGTATGACTACTCCTCTGTCATGCACTATGGAAAGTATGTACCCAATTCTATGCTTTAGTCATGCAAGGCTGTAAACTCACGAGTTACGGTCTCTCGATTACACTGTTACACATCATTTCTCAGATTATTTCTCAGATTAACATAGAATTTATGCAGTTTTATGTATGTGAAGCCCTCTTTGATATCGCTTGTAAAAAGGGTTTTGCAATAACAATTTGACTTGATTTTTATTTGATTAACACAGAATTGTTATTGTTTGTTCCTGTCCTCTATGGTAGACACGCCTTCTCGCACAGAGGGGATACTATCACCCCCATCCCTGATTCCTCTGTCACCATCGGCCAGAGGGTCGGGATGGGCAAGATTGACATCCAAAGGGTTAACAAGCTCTATGAATGCTGTGAGTCAAGTTAAATTACGTCATCCTACCCTGACCCATTAAAACGTTTGCTCAGGTAGACCTGAAAACTAGCTTCAGATTCCTCGATGTTGTTCATATTTGTGACGTACACCAAAACATACTCCACTGTGATTACCGTCTCACAGAATCACTTTATGGAAATAACGATACTGTGTTTTCTCATTGCAGGAATGTGAAGAAGGATGACAGGACCCTAGAAGGTGTCTCTCAAAGGAGTCATAAGTCAAAGAAAATAGTCTAAGTGATGATCCGTCATGCTAGTAGTACTTTACATTTCGTAGATTTACTGATTGTCTTAACTTTCTGAAAATAAAACTAGAGAAATTACTTTTTTTGTCTAGCATTTGTTTTCATTTGCAGAAATACATGCCTCGATATATTTTCACAAAAAAAGCTTATATTTCTTATAACAGTTAGCAGTGAACTAATGTGATTCTCAATCGAAACAGTTCAAAGTGAAGCATACACACAGAGCAAGCAGACCTTCAAACTGTGCCAACCTGGAGTTAGTAACAGACACCGGGAGTTCCACACACTGACAGGAACAAGACTTCTCATCTGATGGAGCCTGAAAGCTTCTCAGAAAGGCACACAGTGGGCATGGATGCATTGCATTAAAGTCCCCATGTCAGAGCATGAATATTAATAAAAAATAAAATGTATAATGATCCCAACATAGAGTGATCATAAAAATTCATTCCATGACATTTTACATGCAAAGTAAATTTGATTTCAGTTGCAGGTATTTACTAGGATCAATTCATCTCCATCTCTGAAGCAGACAGGCGAACACGAGCTGTGAAGATGTCGCACTTGCAACTCCCAGGTCTGTGAACCCTTTAGATTCATCTGGAGTTGTGCCTTAGTAGCAGGCGTAACGAGCAATTGACACACCTTAACAAACCTTGATTTCCAGTTTTTACACGGATCACAGAGCTCGCCCAGAGGATGTGCTGCCACGAGTGTAGTCCCTGACTGTTGATTGATATATCAATCATATTTTTTTTTAATATGGTGATTCAACCATAAGTTTAAGTCTTTGGCTTCCTCCAGCTATTAAGGCCTTGGTGGAGAAGGTGGTGGATTCGAAGGAGGATTTATGTCCCCGTTTGGTTCTTTCTTCCCTGGGTTGGAAGGGCTGGTCTTCGGGCTCTTCTGTGGAAGTGGCCTTCTATGGCGTCTTCTCTTAGTCTTCCGAGGGACAGAACCAGGCTGCGCTGGATCCAGCAGGGGATCCAAGTGCAGCTTTCCGCTCAAAGCATCCGAAGACTCGTCGATGAAAGCCAGGTTCTCTCCGAAGTAGTCCAGAGGCTGGCAGTAAAGTTGGTCGGGGAAAAAGTCTTTATCAAGCTCTTGACTTTTCCCCTCAGGCACGCGCTCAGTCTGAGTGACCTCTGACCCCGTCCTGGAGCCGGACTCAGACTCGTTGGAGGAGTAGGAGTACGAGCAGGATGAGGACCCGGATTCTGACGGGCTCGGGGGCAGCTGGCCGTTCTCCATGGCCGTGCCCCCCTCCCCAGGGGCACCTGTGATGGACACGCTCTGACCGCCCCCGTGGCTGCGATTGCGGCCGCCATGGCGACGCTTCCTCCTGCGTCCCTTGAAGGGGTCGTCCAGTTTTCCCGGGATGCGGAAGTCGACAGACATGTTCTGGATGTTCTGGGTCCAGTCGGTGGCGTGAGCACGCAGCTCCTCCATCTGGGGGTTAGAAACGGGGCGACCCGAGGATGGGCAGGAGGGGGGGGGGTAGTTACAGACAGAGGGGGGGTAGGAAGGGGGGAGGGGTGGTTACAGACAGAGGGGGGGCATGAGGGGAAGGTAGAGCCGGAAGGGGGGGGGGGCAGGAGAGAGGGGATGGTGGCATTAGAGAGAGGAGAAAAAGGGCAGGAGAGGAGAGAGGGGACTTGGAGTGGTTAGAGAGGGGGAAGGAGAGACGAGAGGGAGAGGAGGGAGGGAGAGGAGGGAGAGGACGGAGAGGAGGGACGGGAGGGGAGGGAGGGAGAAGATGGGGAGGAGGGAGAGGAGGGACGGGAGAGGAGGGAGGGAGAAGATGGGGAGGAGGGAGAGGAGGGACGGGAGGGAGGGAGGGAGAGAAGGCAGGAGAGGAGAGACGCCATCCCCTCCTTCTTACCTCAGCCCTGGTCTTCTTGAACAGCACTCGGATCCAGTTCCCAATCATGGTCAGCACCGAAACAAAGTAGGCCAGACCAAGAAGGATCCAGAACCAAACCAGAGGCTTGTACCAGTGGTCACTCCCCCTGTCTCCACTGTCACCTGAACACAGGGAGAGGAGATGTGGTTTGCATAGAGCAGGGCTTACACTGACCAGCCTGGTGGGAACACAAAGGAGCAGGTTCTGTTTTAACGACTGAAAGACCAACATGTTTATCAGGAGGTCATTCTTGATCTCATTGATTCGAATTAGCATTTAGTTCTAAACCAAAGTGACAAAAGAGTCATACATTACTTAAATACAGTAAGACAACATAGGGTTTATGATTGAATATCATTATTATTGCATCAAATAATAAAATACAATAAAAAAATGTAATGACGTCTATTAATTCACAGGCCTACTGTGGTCAAACAAGAAACAATTTTTCGATTCTGCGGCTAACTCTGAGATCAACAGATGTGCAGAAAGCAAAATTCCACTACTAGAAGAAAACACTAGAAGGTGCTGAAACCTCACAGATGTTCCTGTTACGTTCTCTACACAGTCTTCTATCAATTATTCAAAGTGTCATAAAACGTTTTATTAAATAAAAATCACATCAAATTGAATTTTGACTGCATTTTGTATCGAGCGTGGAATCATAAAGAAAGAACAACGGATAACAGATAATGAGAAACCGATACCGTCTCAGGGCGATGGTAAACGTACCTGCCACATAGTCTCCGAAGCCCACCGTAGTCAAGGTGATGACCACAAAGTAGGCGGACTCCAGGAAAGACCACTTCTCAACTTCCTTAAACACCATGATCGGCACGGCAACGAAGAGTACGCACCCCAACAGGATGGACAAGACGGCTGAGATGACCCTCACAATCGTAGGGCTCACCTTCCACCTCTGGGAAACAGGGAGGGACACAAGACGGAGTGATAGAGGAGGACAGGTGGAGGTGGACAGACAGAGAGAGAGAGATGTTTACGTTTTATTAGTTTAGCAGAAGCTTTTATCCAAAGAGACAAAGTAGGGTGGATAGAAATATCAGAAGTGCATGGTTCTAACAATGTTCTAATAAGTGACAGAGTCAAGGAAGGGTCTCTATTCATCAGGCACGGTGTAAAATAATGACATTTCAGCCACAACATCTCAATTATAGTGCAACAGCAACATGTAAACTGTCATTAACTAACATCACATGGTAAAACGCAGAAACACATCAGAGACAGACAGCAAATCCAGCACCAGTTACAGCAGTAAGAGGTCTGACCAGGAAGAGAGTCTCTATTTTGAGCACAGCTTTGCTGAGCCCAGTCCCCAGGTGGTCTCCAACGCCAGCCAGCAGGAAGCCAAAGAGAGGGATCCCCACCAGGGCGTAGAAGATGCAGAACAGCTGCCCGCCTTCTGTCTTTGGGGAGATGTTCCCAAAACCTGCCGCAACAAATGTCAAAAACGTCAGTTTTACCGAGAGGGGGGGGGGTTCATTTCACTCTCACAAGATGGGCCTGTAGAACCCTCCTGGTGTTAAAGAAGACTATGAACTGGGCTGTGTAAGGACAGTGGGATGTCAAGCATACTTCACACGACATACGACAAACTAGAAGAGCAGAACTGAGAAAGAAAACATTGATTATATTGATTACATTTGGCTGGAAACTGTAGGAATTGAGGCGGAACGCTGGTAAGATATTATGCTGTAAGATATTATTACTTCAATATATTATAGTGCATTTTGGATGGATGCAGGGAACCTTCTGGACACACACCGATGGTGGTGATGATGGTACCAGAGAAGAAGAAGGCGCTGGCCAGATCCCATTGGCTGCTGAAGGAAGTCTCATTGGCGCTGGGATCCACGCCTGCACCAATCGCATCGGCCACCTCCTGAGGGGGAGAAAGAGAGAAGAGAGAGAGAAAACGAGAGAAAAAAAACACACAAGTGTTTGGTGGCTCTGAGAGAGTGAATCTTCTTCACCGCTGTGTGTGACCTCTCATCATGTTGTGTGTGTGTATAGTGCAGGTGTAGGCACATAAACCATGGATTGTATGCCTCTGCATGGGTAACCAAGGCGACCAGGTTGTTCTCCAGGCGTAGCCAGGTGACCAGAGTGTTCCACAGGTGAGCCAGGTGAGCGTACCTCTATGAGGGCCTGCAGGATGTCAGGGCTGACGCAGGTGTAGTTCTCCAGGAAGGCGCGTCGCGTGTCGTGCAGCTGCATGTGCTGGCCCTCCTCGCGGGGGAGCTCCAGGGTGCGGAACACCACGGCCCCCAGGATCAGGTAGAGCAGGACCCCGGTCAGGATGCCCAGGAGGGTGGAGCAGCGCATGGCTGACCCTCCGCTCAGGGATAGGACTGGAGCTGCAGGCCTCCTCCCCCCACTCTCAGGGCCCCCACGCTCAGGACCCCAGCTGTGGAGGCAGCAGCATGGTCATCAGACAGCCTGGCTGACCTTTAACTGCAACAATTACTGTTCAGGGTCAGGGTGAGCCCAGGGCCACCTCCACCCAAACACTGACTGACACAAACAATTAGTTTTTCTGCCCCCCCTAACCACAGCCCCTATGAAAGATTTCCTGGCTCCACCACTCACCACCACTTCAGTTAATTTCTGTGACGTTTACCTCTCTCTCTCTCCCCCTTCTTCCCCTCTCCTCCTCCTCCAAGCCCTCTTCTCTCGGTGGCTGAGTATGGAGTCTCTGGACCCGTAGCTATGAGGCAGCCCCTCCTCACCGTCTGAAGGGGGCGACACTGAGCAGGAGAGCAGAGGGAGGTGGACAAGTAGAAGAAAGCGGTTTCGCCATCAGGAAGGAGAGCGGAGCATTGTCTGAGCATGTTCGTGAACATATCGTCTTTTTATGTGAACACTGACCACACTGTTTGTAAACATTGTATTATGTGTGGGATCAATCCCTCAACGGATACACGAGAGATCCAAGTGTGACTTCTTGTCTGTGGCAGGGAAGGGTTTCCCAGAGAGCCTGGGTTGTGGAACATGGAAAACAGCTGGTGTATTGACAGGTCTTATGGAAACCACTTTGTTTTAGACCAAACACCCGCTCTGCCAAAGCAGAAGGGAGCAAAGAGAGGTAATGCCGGTGGATATAGAAAAACAAAAAGATCTACAACCGCATGTATGTGTGTTTGTGTGTGTGTCTGTGTATGTGTATGTGAGTTAACTGTCTAAGGGCCTTAAAGCATGTTATTTCACAGTACGCCTTGTCGTACTACAAGATACTCTGCAGTATTTGCAGGCTGTGTTAAGAACTAATGGCCCATAAATTTGGTTCCACGACAGAGCTGAATTACGTTTTCAGTGGGAAGGTTTTTCTCCCAGCCAAAGGGTGAGTAATTAGGTAATCCAGTCATTGATACAGCCACATATTTCAAGTTGAAGCATTCAAAGCCCCTGAGACACAATCAATGGCTCTACAGTCAATCAATGAACCTGTTATTGAAATATCTGTAATGTATTGCTTCCGTCTGTGATTTTGTATAAAGCACTTTGAACTTGGACTGGAATGATATTGGTCGGGTCTATGTGCCTCTTTGCCAGTGTAACTTTCGCCCGTGCAGTCGTTCAGTCAGCAGATCCTCTGGCCCTAGTTCAAACCGAGACCAATAAACTGTCACACAGCCGGAGTGAAATACACCCTCTCAAGCAACTCTGAGACCATCTCAGCATACATCAATTGAATGACTCCAAATACTTGCAACACGCAATGGCACACATTTTAATGTGCCAGTCTCAGCACACAACATTTTTTTTTTTATATTCTTGTGTTTACATGTCCATTTGCACACAGACTAATGCTTCTTACTATACATACTGTATTAATATCAACATGCACCTTTTTAGTTGAGGCGTGGCGAATGCTGCATATCTGACAGTCTACAGCACAAAATACAATAGACAAATCTGACATGACATGAAACCAGTGTTAATATCCACAGTGGACACATTCTACAAGAATCTGCTGCATCCAATAACCATAACAATGTTTTATTCCCATTTTGTAGCATATGGTAGCTCGCTGCTGACTCTTGAGAAGCACACTGCATGAGGCTAAATAAAAACACTACAAAAGCACTATGAAAGCAGAATGAAAGCAGGATGATAGCAGGATGATAGCAGGATGAAAGAAGAATGAAAGCAGGATGATAGCAGGATGATAGCAGGATGATAGCAGGATGATAGCAGGGCACCATGCAGGATCCAACACACAACCAGGGAGGTGTCTTACCTCAAAATTAAGGATCCTATCAACGTACTGATCAGCTGCTGTGTGGAGTGTTTGGCTCTAAAACTCAGACAGATGCTGGGTTAACCGGTGTGTGTGTGTGTGAGCGTGAGGGGGAGAGGCTGTTGCTGAATGCCCAGGAAGCCAAAAGATCCTCCATCAAACTGGCTCACAGGCAGAAAGAGGTGGAGAGAGAGAGAGAGAGAGAGAGAGAGAGAGAGAGAGAGAGAGAGAGAGAGAGAGAGAGAGAGAGAGAGAGAGAGAGGGAAGGAAGGAAGGAAGGGAGAGAAATGTATGTGTCAGAGAGAGAACGAGATAGAGAGAGAGCAACAGAAAGAGAGAGAGAGGGAGAGAAATAAAGAGAGATGAGGGAGAGAAATGTATGTGTCAGAGATAAGGAAGCAGATGCAAAGGGAGGGGTCAATGCAGATACTTTCAGCTGAAAAGAGCTTGCCGCTTTAGTTTCTGTTCCAAGTTTGACAGTTTTGTTGCATTTGACAACTTTGTTGCATTTTAAACTGGAGCACACAGAAAAAGAGTAAGGATGGATGATATTGGAAATTTCCTTTCATTGTGTCTTCAGGGTTTTTCAACATGGTTCCAGTGCCGAATCTACATGCCCAAGGTTCAGACCTTGGTGAATAATTTATTTAATTAGTGTCCTGGTCCAAATATTAATTATGATTAAAAGGTCCTACAGTTATGATTTACATCTGTGGTTGGACCTTGTTAAACTCAGAAGCTGGTTACAGGCCTACATGCTTAATCCTCTGACCACAGGCAGTTAGAACAGGTGTAACTACAGATGGAAGCGTGAATAACCAAGTTCCACAAATCAGACACAAATCAGTAAGATCTACAGGCTCAAGTCAAAAGATTATATAAAAGAATAAACAAAAAAATTGGTTCTGATATGTTCTCTTGGCATTAAACCTCTCAATATTTGTGCTTACTTTACATTGACTTGGATATCGGCGGTTAATGCACTCCCTCTCCTACTCTCCTCCTCATCTCCTCTCCAGGCAGGCAGGACCAGAGAAAGATCTTCTTTCGGTTCTGTTGGTCTGATGGTGTAACTCTGCAGCTCCTGCAGGAACCTGCTGTGTGCCATGCCTCTCTCTCTCTCCTCCCACCTGGGCGAGTGCCAGTCTGTTTATCCTTACAGACCACTAAAATGGAGGTCGGGGGGGATGTAGATGAAGCCAAGCAGTATAATATAGTATATGTGTTAAATGTAGGTGCATGTTCAGGCAATCCTTCTCTATCTACGTCGCTTTGGGTTTTATTGAACGCAGTTTCATAATTTTGTAAGTTTTAATAAAAGTTACATGATTAATAAACTTAGTGTTTCAAAATGGCATCTCCACTGAAAAAAAAAAGAAAAAAAGCCACACATGTAACTGGATTTTAGATGCATAAACGGTGATATATTATTCATGAGAAACTCATACTGTTATGCTGAGAAAGCAAAAAACAAGAATACCTTTGAGAAGCAATCTGACAACCGTTAACACAGTAAGATGTCTCTGGACAACACTGGGACGCTGAGGAGAGGAGGAGCAGCTCGGAGAACCAGGAGAAGCCTCAAACACTCTCCTCCAAAAACCCGAGAGACCTTCTTTGTCAGAAGATCTTGCTCCCTTCTCTAAGATTAAAAAGCTCCGCATGCAATTAACTTGTGTAGCTTGATGCTGCAAAGTCTGGGCAGACTTCCCTTGCCTGTCAGGTGGTATGATTTATCACAGTCTACTACTCAGTTTAACAAGGCCTTGACAGGAAAACAAAAACGTTTCCATCTCTCTTTCTCTCCCTGGCCAGCTCAGCTTCCCGGGCAAGGCTCCATGTGCATCCTATCACTTCATCAGTGTACAGTTATTTAATTAATTCATGAATTGTATCGCAAAGAAACTACATCAATAGTTATTGCTTTGTCATTGGCTGTGAGTAACTCATCAACATGAACGGGGATTTAAAGTTGTAAGTTCGTAAGGTTACTTTCGATTTGCGGTAATCTCGTGGAGAACTTTTGCATCTGACAGGAATTCAAAAGGAGCCAAGGATAATATGGGACATATTGGATTTTGATAAATAAATCCACCAAATTAAACTCTAAGGTACACTTAGCTCCATCAATTCAATCTCTGTGAGAGCCTGCTGCCTCCCTTTGGGCACAAAATCTGAACTGAATCCAAATGCTATGAAACAGGAGTCGTATTGCTTGGACTCAGTAAATCAAGCCACAGTCTGAGCAGTGAGTAAGAATCACACAGGAGATATACAGCACCTTGAAGTAAACACAAGTGAGGAACTGTTTACTCAGAGAAATAGACAAGAATGTGAAATCATCTATAGTGGGCTCACAATGTCATCAGAAAACTGACTATGAGACAGTTGAAACTGTGAATATAAAAAGGAATAAAGATTTACAGAAAGGCTAGTGTAAAAACGAGTCATTCTTAATTAGTGCCCCTCAAGACCAAAAAAAATTATGCCTGCACTTGAATAACATTAAGCCATGCTTGTGCAAACAAAGACTGATACAAATACTTTAAATTTTCGAAATTCAATATATTACACGAAAGGAGCAACACTCTTAGCAGTAATTATTTTTTTTATCACATTATCTGTATTACATAAAGTCCAAGTTGAGAGTCAAAGTTCATGGCTGTGATGTCATCCTCATCCACTACAGACATGACACATGTAAAAACAATTTTCAGGAAAAGTTTGAGTTCTTACTTCTAATCCTCCAGAGATGATCGCAACCCGGATTCCAAATGCTCTCCTCTGCGTTGAGTTAGAATATCTCCTTTCTGCAGTTTGTAAGCACTAGGAGAACTGAGGCTCATGGAAAGCAGACTGAAAGAAAAGAAACTGATACGATACAGAGACAGGAGAGAGAAGTGATGAGCGGCGAGAGGTGAAACGCATGGAGAGGGCCCTGGAAGCAAGGAAAAGGACTGGGCTGAAACATCTACAGAGAACTGATTGAATGAGTTGCATGTTTAGCAGCAATTACATGAGCAAAAGAAGGAATGGAGAAGGGGTGGTGGGGAGGGAGTAAAAAACAAGGAAAGAGAGGGGAGTGAAATTAAGATGAGGTGGATGAATATCTCCATCCCGAGCACATTAGGGCCTTCTTCCTCTAAACCTCTTTTCTGCAATTTCTGATGATGCATGAGCTTCTCAGCCGATGAAATTGATTAGTTTGCCAACGTCGGCAATTTTAAGCCCATTTAGTTGAAGGAGGGCTTTGCAAAAAACAAAGAAAAAAACCCACACTGAAAACAACAAAAAACAAGAAGCATTTGGTGTGAATCCTCTGGATTTCTAGTATGAATTGCTGTTACTGTGTTTTGTATGGCATGAGATCACCGACACAAACTTATAATAAAACTTGTATTGACAATAAAACGTTATTGTCATTATTACTGAGATTTCAGAGAGGATTTCAGGTCATTCTAAAAAAGAAATATTTAAATTATAATTGTTGACTTACCACGAAAAGACATGGAGTCGTGGCAGGAAATCAACCAGACCAGACAGCAAGACACCTGACAACATCCAGCGCACACTTACACCTTGAATCGATTCACAAAAACTTCCTTTCCACATTAATTTAATAACAGCTGGTTCGGAAAAGCTTTTAAAGAAAGAGAGGGAGCTGACCTGACAGCACCAAGATACAAAATGTGCTTGAGTTGTACTGTAATAGGGTGTTCAATATACAGACATATTTAAGATATAAAACGTTATTTTTTCTGGAAGAGTTATGACTGGATTTCCAATGATTGGAATTCCATCTTTCACATTTTGGGAGATAGAACTGTATTACTCTCATGACAAAACAATCATCTGACCATTTTGTACGTGCTTTCAGTCATTTGGCTAAATATTGTAGACTGATCACATCTAAAATAATAATAATAACAAAAAACTATTAATTCCTGTATAAAATATAAATACTCCTGGGTTTAGACTGCAGACGTTATTTACCAACGGTATTGAAGCACGTTAAGATGTCTGAGGGATAGAGAAGGGCTGATCCAGTCAGGAAAATGCTCTCTCAGACTGGTATTAATAGCAGATTAGAATTCAGGCCACGCGGACAGACTCCAGTCACTCTACCTGGATCTGAAGCTGTCCTGCTGTGAGGGAAAGCGCTGTCATTGTTGCCATCTCATAGTTAACTTGGTCATTGGTAGATCTTGTATCATTTGGACATTTTCAAGGTAAGATTTTTCTCCTTGTTGTAAGAATCAATATAGATTCATGGAACATTTCTTTATACATGTATTTTGTTGTTGAAATAACGACCGATCTGTCCAAAACTCGTGTGAATTTCTTTGTAAATGTACCAATGGAGGACTAGAATCATTCCCATTACAAATAATCTTCAGGTATATTTTCTGTGTATCTACTGATGAGTTCGTACACAAACAGTGCCTGCGATCAAAGTACAAACGAGATTTACACAAACGTGTTCCTCCAAAGCAGGGGGTGGGTTTTGAACCTGGGAGACGTTATATTCTGTGTCAAAAACTGGACAGAAAGAAAGAAAACGTGTTTGACAGAACATTCTTACAAATCACAGTGAAAAATTGAAGTTTCAATCTTATTTATTTCTCTTTATATTATTTGCACTTTTTACATGAAAGCAGAGAAGACAGTTCTATGTAAGCTGCATCTAAATGTTTCCTTTAGCACAAAAACTCTTTCTTGACAAGTGGCACTAAAAGTACAAGCTAGTTGAACATATCATTGCTCTACATTTGGGGTTCTACTTCAGCTTGTTTTCAAAATGTTTTTTGTTCTTCCATGAGTGCCAATCGTTGAGGAAATAAGTGTTAAGTGTTTAAAGAGATTAAAACACTTAAAATTGTCCATATGAATTTTTTGAGTAAATGAGTTTGACAGAAAAATATGTCTACTACCACTCAAAAGTCCAAACCATGAATTAACACAATTACAATAAAAAGAAAATTAGTATTTTACATTAGACAACAGCTGTATTGTAAAAGCAGTACTGACAGTACCCGTAGTTTGACAAGTAAAGCAGCACAAGATAAAAACATGATGTCTTTTTAAGTCTTCATGAGAAAAAAACCGAAACACTTGGCTCGCGATTCATTAACATGACAACCAAGTTCGACTGACACGATGAGTGTGAGATTCTTGCATGTTCAGACTTGTGAGGTGGTGAACAATTACCAAAACATGGCCAATCAGCTCTTCCAACCATGAGAGCAGAGACCGGAGGTCAAAGGTTATTCACATGATTCACTTGGGCCCTTGACCCACTCCACACACAAACACAGACGGCAGTGAGGTGCTTAATAGGAAAGAATCCCCAGAATGGAGTCAGGACAGCAGTAAGGCCACACAGAACAAGACCTGTCTTTCTCTCTGTGACCATGTCCTCTTTGGATTAACCGTGACTTTCAAGAAAAAGGAATGTTTTCTACAAAGTAGGCGCGAGATAGAGTTTACGTCTAACTGAAATAGTGCCTTTATATATGTGTAATCATTATACTGGGCGAACACAGTTTACTTCATATCCTTTCCTGCGTACATCGATCCATCTTAAGATGACATCCCTGGTTCACAAAGTGTTTGATTTCACCTCGTATAAACCAAAAGGGTGAGAGATTTTGAAACCTGAGAAAGACGAGATAGAACCTCTTATCTCAAGTTTTTCACTCTAAACACATCCCTCCCTTTTCTAGTCCACTTCCCACTATTGACTCAAAGACAACCCCCCCACTTCCACCCCCCACACTCCTCCGACCGGGGCGTCCCCCCTAGGCGAGGAAGACAACAAAGACGATGAAGAAGATGACGAGGACGAGGAAGATCTTGACAAGGAGCCAGCGGTTTGAGGAGACGGACTGAAAGTATTTGAGGATCTCGGTGTGGGCGCCCTCCACGTTCATCTGGGTGTCCTCCACGTTGGCGTCAATCCTGCAGGACGCGGAGAAGAGACACACAGATGAGGACCGAACACTGAACCCAAATCTCTACCTTGACCACAAGCCCCCCCCCCCTGTTCCCAGCCAGCACAAAAACTGTATGGGCCCAAACTTTTAGGATCGTTTCCATTGTTCTCCAGGCTCCTTTCCACTTCATCAGCTTCATCTCATCCCTCCATCCATCACCGGCATCCCAACCATCTACCCACATGCACTCATCCCTCCCCTCCCCTCCCCCCACCTGTGCACTGTCTCCTCCTGCTCCTTCACCATGTGGGCCAGCTGCTGGAAGATGGAGCCCAGCTCCACAATGGTGCTCTCGATGTTCTGCATCGTGTCCGCCCGGCTCTGGATGTAAGAGTCCTGAGCAAACACATTATTTAGATTACAGAGCGCGCTTTAATACACAATGAAATTTAAGCCAAGAATGATTTACTGTGTCATCGATCAGCGGCTATATACACACAACAATTTATTAACTATCTGTATATTGATTTAACATCTAAGATGTGATGCAATATGTTCGCAATGTGGAAACTGAAGTAGTTGTGAAATGTTTAAAAATGAAGGCTGGCAAGGTGAGACCATTCAAAGAGATGTGCTGAGCGGGGTCAGACTAAATCATGAGGGGTCATGACTAAATGTAAATGTGCTGAGGTAATACCTGGTCGTTCACTAGCTGCAGCTGCTGGCTCGCACGTCCGTCCATGTTTATAGCAACATCAGCAGACGACTTCGAGTCGTCCTGCATCAGGACAGAGTTACCTACAGGAGGGTGGGCGTGTCACGGGCAAAAAAACACAGATCATAGTGAGGTTAGAAATACCTTGCAATCAATCAGCACAGCAACTGAACATAGGGGGATATATGTAGCTCAGATGTAGAGCATTGAACTGAAGATCAAGAGGTCACCGATTCAAGTTGCTTTGGAGAAAAGCATCTGCTAGATGAATACATACGTTATTTCCATACATTTACATTTAGTCATTTAGCAGACGCTCTTATCCAGAGCGACTTACAGTAAGTACAGGGACATTCCCCCCGAGGCAAGTAGGGTGAAGTGCCTTGCCCAAGGACACAACGTCATTTTGCACAGACAGGAATCAAACCGGCAACCTTATGATTACTGGCCCGATTCCCTCACCGCTCAGCCACCTGACTCCCTATACATGATGCTACTTTCATGACGGTGGTTTTTCCTCTCACCAAAGTTGTTGGCGTTAGGGGACGAGGCAGGGGCTTGGGAGAACCGTTCTCGTCTGGTTCTCTGCTCCTTCAGGTTCTGCGGGGGAACACAGTCATCGGAAGGAGGAACATAACGCAGTTGAGACAACAAGACAAAGGAATAATAAGGGTTTCAAATTACACATTTATATATTTGAGTTTCCACATTACTATCACATTAGTATGCAGTGTACTGTGTATAAGGTGTGTATGGAGGTCTAGTCCTACCTCAGTCCTGACCTCCAGCACCGATTTGAAGTCATTAGACATCATCGCCAGTTTTGACTGAAATGGAAAAAAAAGCATTTTCAGTTGGGCGACAACGGTGGTTTCTCTTATAGAGAGGAGATGTGCTGGTGTCCTAACTAGGGCCTAACCTGGAGGGAGACCACCACGGTGTTGGAGTGTGTCTGTAGATGTTGACCATTTTGACTCTGTCTTGATCGAACTAGCCCCTGTAGTTGTGCTATCTGTTTATTCAGACTGTTAATGTCCTGTGAAGAGAAACACACAACATGTCAATTAAGATCATCTAAAACATTATAAATCCAGAAGGAAATTCTTAACTTTATTAATGAAATGACCATCGATATAGCGACTTGGAAGCAATAGACTGCACTCTAGGCAAGGATACTTGTATACAACACCTTTGTGACACTTGTAATCAACGCCACAATACATATGTTCATCCAAACCTATTGCAACTGCAAGATGAGATTCATATTCTATGTGCCAATGCAAATACAATGCCTTTCCCCTATAAATGTGTTTCTCCCAACCTGTTTAACAATGTAGGTCAACTCCTCAATCTCCACAGCCTTGTCGTCAAAGAGGGATTTCCTTTTGGCAACTGTGTGAACGGAATGTTAAAATATCCATAACATCGTACATGCGATTTAGAAGACAGAAAATGAAACACAAAACAGTTTGTATCCTTACGTATAGTAAGCTTTTCCAATTTGGAAAAAGTGTTACTCAAGTCTCTCCCGATTCTCCTGTTGAGAAAAGTACCCCAAAAAAAATGTAAACAGGGACAAAGTTCCTGTAAACAGGAGAGCAGGAGTAGTAACATGGGTAAATACTGCTAGTTACTAACTTAGCCATGAGGGTGAAGTCACTGCGTTGTCTGATTGCGCTGAGGGCTGGTTTATTGGCCTGGACTCCATTCTGGGGAAAAAAGAACAAGAAGTAAGAACTAATATCCGCGATGTTCAATCAAAATCTATAGTTCCTGAACTTGACAGTTTGAAACTGATAGCAGTAAGGCAATTCAGTATCATAGCTAAAGACAGAACTGGTTCCCCTGGTCTCACCTGTCGTGATTGAAGAGACCGGCAAACTGACTGGAACTCGTTGGTGCGATCTCTCCCAGACATGTTGCTGATGTCCATCAATGGGACCGGAGGAGACGGCGCTGAAGTAGACAGTCCGTCTGGAGTCTGCACCAGGGGCGGCTGTGTCTGGGAAGGTCCTTGGTAGACCCCTTCCTGACTCCTAGGACCGTGGCGCCGTCGCGTGTTCATGAGTGCTCAGACACATCACCTGTTGGAGAACATTGTGTAGGATGACTTGGGAGTGTGGCTGACGCGGACACAAACCAGCGCGCCGTCTTTTAAAAAGACTTGATCATCTTGTATGTTCCGATTACATAACATCAACATACGCTTGGTTATGTGATAACGCAGATAAGACATAAACCGTCCCAGGTTGACTTTAGTCTTACGTTCAATGTCTTAAAGTCAGTTTTAAATTACTCATGTTTAACGACATACTACAGTTGATATTATAATCTTGTTCCAGCCTTAGTTAAGAGTGTGTATCTTGTTCCAAGCTATTCATTAAAGCTAACCCTAATCATTGTACAGTACAGTAGCTAGTCTAGTACTGTACAGGTAGCTCTATACATTTGCAACGGGTCAGAATGACAAGTTAGAATGGAAACGACGGCTAGAGCTAGCTAGCTCTAACTATCAAATAGTAACAGCTGACATCGAGATGGTAAACGTTGGTGTATCAGCCTCTCTTGTTGATAGTTACTGGTAGCAGTAGCATGCTAACCTGGACTTGTCTAATATTGTAGAGTTAACAAGTAGGCTACTGTAGCTAGCTTTTAGGCTACTTCAAGTTACTACCTAGCTAGTATTTGTCATGCGACAAATAAATTACACATCAAAACTCACGGGACACTTTCCTCCTCATTTAGTTTATGAAAGTTTGAGTCAAATATCCCTTACCGTTACAAAGTACTTCGTCTTTCGCTTCTCAATTTGCTCACCTCTTTATGTTGAAATCCGGGCACTTCCTCGAAGCGCTGACGTCAGCGCCACGTCCCCTTTATAAAGAGACATTGATTGTACAGAAGCCTAGACAGACCATTATTAAATAAACCAATTGATTATCCGCTGTACAGACTTACAAAACTTTCATAATTTACTTTAGATAACAACGTCTGCTTGTGTAGTCTCAGTGTAGTAGGGATCTTGAATTATGTCCACAGTGTAATAGCATCAGCATGAGATTTAATTGCTATTGAATGTTCTTAATTGTTTTTAAATCTTGTTTTCTTTTGCATTGTTTTGATGCTTTTAATGGTTTTATGTGAAGCACTTTGAATTGCCTTGTTGTTGAAATGTGCTATAAAAATAAACTTGCATGCCTTAAAAGTTTGGTGTTAATTAAGTGAAGACTTCGACAATAGATGGCCAACGTTTTTTTAATTTATATATTTGTAACAGCTGAGTAAGTTTTTTAATTTTTTTATTTATTGACACAATGATGGAATGTTAGACAACAGTAGTGTATATGAAGCCTATATACATTGACTATGTGGAAGACCACTCCAAATTATTTATATATTTTTAAGTTGAATTGTTTTAAACACAGGTCAATGTGTTTTTGTGCACTAAACATCCTTGATCCAATATTAAACTGAGGCTTTAAGACATGATCCCTTTTGCATCATCAACCTTGCCCCAAAAACTTTTTTACCACAACAACGTCCATCAAAGCACCTCAAATCAAGTGGAACCGATTCTGCATGTCAAGGTAAGCAACATTTGTGGGGGAATAAAATCGACATTGTGAGGCCATTTAAGATCTAAAACTAGAACATTTGAAACAAAACAAAAATCATGCAGTTGTATAATCATATTAGAAGCTATTTGCAAGTTATAGAAATCATTGGGAAATATCGACGCCAGTCCTGACGAGGTGCATTTAACTTTGTATCCCTTTAAACAATGATCAAACATGATCCACTGTGTTTTTCCTCAAAAAGCAACGCAGTGGATTATTTTTGGTTGTGATATACTCCAGATCTACACACAACTGCAAACACCTGGGACTGCTTCATTGAAACATAAAAGACTGCATTTTTAAGCTGCGACCAAAATGTTGTCTATAATTTCAAAAACAAGAGTAACTCTTGCGAGGTCAGAAAATTCCCAGTGCATCATACCCACTGCCTTACATAAGCTACAATGATATATCATCTCAAAAACAGAGCCAATTTAGCTCTTAACATGCCCCATTAGGGGGAAAAAGAGATATGGAATGCAGGTTACAAATATGGTATATTTAAATTGGACCATAAACGGCACTCTAAACATTCCACACACAACTTTGCTGGTGATGGTTATCTAAGGACAGATGTTTTTTTTTGAAAATCCACGCTGGGTTCGGTCCTTCATGTTCCAAGCAGTTTGAGCAAATCGCTAGTTCCTGAACCCAGAGCCAATCAGAACAGCTTGATCATGCTCTCCCTGGACTTTCCCACTCCGACCCACTTCACTGAAACCAGAACAGAAGCACACGACCGTCAAGAACCACCAAACACACAAGGTCGGTTCAACGACCTCATCCCGGCTCACCAAAACACCGACGAGACTCCAGAACACAGACAGAAGTTGCTTGGCGTGTGGAGACGGGCCTGGTTGCTCGGCAACTTTCAGTTCTCTCTCACTCACCTGGCACCTGGAGGAACTCCTCGATGAAGTTGATGTAGCTCTGAGCCTGGGAGGGCAGCCCCTCAAAGCTCCTCACCTCCTCCGTGCTGCAGCACCAGCCCGGCAGGGTCTCGTACTGCACCGACACCCGCGTCAACACGTCCATGTTGGCTATAAAAGGGGGTCAAAATGGCTGAGCGGTTAGGGAATCGGGCTATTAAATCAGAAGGTTGCCGGTTAGATTCCGGCCATGTCAAATGACGTTGTGTCCTTGGGCAAGGCACTTCACCCTACTTGCCTCATGGGGAATGTCCCTGTACTTACTGTAAGTCATTCTGGATAAGAGCGTCTGCTAAATGACTAAATGTGTGGAGTCAGTTGGCTGAGCGGTGAGGTAATCGGGCTAGTAATCCGAAGGTTGCCAGTTCGATTCCCGGTCATGCCAACTGACGTTGTGTCCTTGGGCAAGGCACTTCACCCTACTTGCCTCGGGGGAATGTCCCTGTACTTACTGTAAATGCTGCTAAATGACTAAATGTAACTGTAAATAAGAGCGTCTGCTAAATGACTAAATGTACACAGGAGATGAGGATAAACCAGGAGGAGAAAGAAATAGCCCACGGTGCTTCTGAGAACAAGGCGACATCACATCCAAGCTTTCTGACCAGTTCTCGTTCACTTGCTTCTGTGAGCAAGCTTAACGTAATGTAGCTAAAGCATAATGTTAGCAGAGCTGTTACCCCGAAGCCACAAGAGGAGGAATCTGGACCTCCTGATCTGAGCTCCTCCCATTGAACTACACCCATTCCCTGAACTACACCCATCCCCTGAACTACACCCATCCCCTGGTCAAGGTAATGAGACGACTGGTCCAAAAGACTGTGTTTACTGACAGAAGCATGAATGAGAGGATTGGTGGAGTAGGCTGTGCTTACCAGGGAAACTAGGAAGAGGCTGGTCGTCAACAGTGTAGGCCACGCCTACTTTGATCTCGGGCAGCGTGTCCAGGATGTCCAGCTTGGTCAGAGCAATACTGGGAGAGAAGATCAACGGTTGTGAAGTATTACAATACAACCAGCTGCAACTTCAGATTGACAGTACCATCAAAGAACAAGGGACCAATACAGTGGGTCGGAATAAGGTTACAAAAGAAAATGCAGCAGAAGTTCAGAAAAGAAAGAAAACCAAATAACTATTATAAAAAATTATAATAAAAGAGTTAATAAAAGATCCTTACGCAGTGAAGCCGTTCACCATGTGAGCGTATCTGACCAGAATCAGATCCAGCCAACCACATCGCCTCTTTCTGCCTGTGGTCACACCCACCTCCCTCCCCCTGCTTTGCAGCAGGGATCCTGTCTCCTGGACCACGCACACGCACACACACACACACACACACACACACACACATCAGTGTCAAACACAAAGTGTTTCATGTATCAACATAGGTTCTGGACTGCTCTGCAAAAGGTCTGAAATTGTTCTTGTTTACTGCAAAGACTGCGGCCTGTGTTCAGAAGGGTTTTATTACTTACAATATTGTTTTTATGTAAAGCACTTTGAGATGCAATTATTGTATGAAATGTGCTATATAAATAAAGTCTTAATATTATTATTATCAAATGTGCAGTGAAAAATAAAGATGAACAGGCCAGGGTTGCTGGCCTGTTCGTCTCCACTCACGTTATCCTGTTCGGTGGGGAAAGCTCCTACGCCCACTCGGGTGGTGTAGGCCTTGACCACGCCATACACTCTCCCCACGTAGGAGGGGGGCACGCCCAGGCCGGTGCACACCCCCCCAACTGTGCAGTTGGATGACGTCACGAAGGGGTACGTCCCTGCCACGAACACAAACGTTTGTTTTGTTTATCGATGAGCAATTCGATCTATAAGTTTTGCACTTCGAAAATGACTTTGATATAAAAAAAACAACTGTATCTGTTATCCTTTGACAATGTACATCCCAGACCCATCGTCATTTACCAAAGTCTATGTCCAGCAGGGCTGCATTGGCTCCCTCTACCAGGATCTTCTTGCTGGGCCCGGTTAGGGACTTGTGCATGAAGTACACCCCGTCGGTCACCAGGGGGCGCAACCTTTCAGCATAGTCCTGGCAAAGGCAGAGGCGGTCAGCAACCACAGAGCCCCAATCCTGGTCCTCGGGACCCCCTGCCCTGCATGTTTTTTTCCCTCCTCAAACACACCTGATTCAAATTAATGGGTCATTATCAGGCCCATTTATTTGAATCAGGTGTGTTGGAGCAGGGAAATATTTAAAACATGCAGGGCAGGGGTTCCCGAGGACCAGGATTGAGAACCACTGCACTAATCCAATGACATCAGTACTTGTAGAAGGAATGTTTTTAAAAAGTTAATTCATTATACTAGGAGGAAAGTCAGTTGGTAAGACAGAGAAGAGAAGTAGTAGAAGGGATTGCCACACCCTTCTAATACGCTCTGGATAAGAGCGTCTGCTAAATTACTAAATGTAATACCTCCACAATTGCGTTTAGGATGGGGCTTGGTCATTGGAGCGTACTAGCTGCATTACTTTATTCACTGCATTCTGTTGTGCTCACCTTTAGCTGTTGAAGCTCACTGTCAATATCAACGTTGAGGTTTGGGTACATGCTAAGAAAATGGTCTGCCAACACACGGAACCTGGAAGAAAAAAAAAAGGGAAAAGGGATATGGAGTTGTTAATGATGAAAACAAAGCTCCCGTCTAGTTTAGTCAAGTTTAATCAAGTCCTGAGGTAAACAACTTTCCGACAGTCTTGTGTATTCAAGGACGTGCCTGCAAAAGGTGTCTCAACAGGCCAGGCACCCATTATAATAAATATGTACAAATTGTACTAACTGTGTCTTGGTACAGCTTTCTTCAAATATACACGGTAAGCATCCTGGTTCTTGTTGTTTAAGGGCTTACTATGTAACACTCACTTTTCCTCGAACACCGTGAAATCGGACACAAGGTCACAGACACGCAGCCCATTGCGAGCAGCTTTGGAGGAGTAGGCCGGACCGATGCCCTTTTTGGTGGTTCCCAAACTGGAGAAGAAACCAGCGTGAGAACATTAAAAGAGCAGGTAAATCGTTTACATTAATTTATGGTTCCCCATTAGATCAAGATTGACTCTCGGCTGAATGTTAGCGGCCGTTGTTGAATTGAGGAAGAAGCTATCGTGACTCAGGGTTTTCCCGCAGCACTTTTCAGTTAAGGCAACCTTTTTTTGGTTTTGATATCCGCCGTTGTCCTGTTTTCTCCCTTGCATTCCAATCCGTGACCAACGCCAGCCTCTCTTCTCTGCAGAACGCATTAGTCTATCGCACAAACTAGCCCCCCCCCCCAAACCCCACCCAACTAACATTTTCTGCGGGAAACCCTGTGACAGTACAGTTTGGTCACTCACTTCTTTCCTGCCTGGAGCTGTCTTTGCTGTTCCTGGATGCCATCTACAGCTTGGTGGAAGTTAAACACTAAAGACCGCACGAAAGGAAAAACAATAAGTACATTAATCGATTTTTAAAAGAACATCACTGAAACGTTCTTGTAGACCAGATACTTCAACAAAGAACCCACTAACACAACCTACCGATGTGAGCTCGGTCGGAAATCTTTAACCTGTCCTCCCATCCCTGAAGACCTGAAACAGGACACACGCAAAGTGATATCGTCTTTTGTTTATCAAATATACAGAGTGACGTGTCACCTGAACAGTGAAATTGAGACATGGCTCTGGTCAACAACGTAACAGTTGTTGTTCCAGTAATTTTCTCCCTGCGATTTCAAACAGCCTCAAAGATCTCTGCTCACCTTTGCCTTTCTTGGAGTTTTTTTCAGCTTCCTCAAAAAGCCCAGGCAGGTGTATTACAACTCCGTTACCTGAGGGTTACATATGCATGTATTAATTTAAGATGTAGCAGATAATCAAAGACCAGAAGTGCAAAGTTCTAACAGTATTTCAATGTTTATCAGCCAAGGATTGGTCTGTTTTTCCAGACAACAGTAGCTTCATCTAAACTGCAATATTGCACAACTCTGCTGATAGGAGTGTAACAACAACAACATCTTAAGTACTACGTGTTGTCTTTGTTTACAAAACTCAATAGAACAACTAATCTAGTTTCCTCAGTAAATATGCACAAACTAGGGAATAAATAAACGAATGGAAATGTCAACATTCAAATTGTGTATGAAACGCCTGACTCACCAATGAACGATACAGCCTTTTTGTTCAGTACTCCGCTGGGCAGCAAGTGAAAATCATATTCCACTGAGTCCACAACAACTGTATGTCCTGCATTGTTGCCCCCCTGTAAAAATAAGCATGAAGATAGGATCGGCCACAACCACAAAATCACTCATTACATATGTTTAATCAATGACAGTCACTGGACCCCTAAAAGTTACTGGACAACGGAATAAAGTGATGCTCGGCAGCGTCAACTGGGTAAAGGTGATTGCGTCCCACTATCTAGCTAGTTAACTCGCTTTAATACCTAGAAAACAAACATTATGTGGCTGTTGTTGGAATTGATCAGACCATGGGCGAATGGGCAGAAAGCGCGCAATGTCACAAAAGAGGTCAAACGTTTGCAGTCAGTCAGTTGTTCAACAAGCCAACTTCCGGTCAGGTTATTATCGAGGTAACTGGATAGCCATAGCTACCTAGCTGCTTTAGATATTTAAACCTGCTCAGTAGCTCGGCGGCATGACTGAACAGTGAATTCGTGGGCTTGCTGCTGGCTACACGATAGCATGTTGCATCCCAGCGTAAGCTAGCCACTTTTGAGACTCAAAATCAAATATTAACTCCTGAAAACAAAATTATTATCTTAAACAAATCTGATCTACATTGCTAACAACAAATTACTTTTTCGATTCGCTCGTTAATGAGAGCTGACATAACCTTACCTGGCACCTGCATACAATGTCCGCATCCATGGCTAGCAGGTCAACCACTTTCCCCTTTCCCTCATCACCCCATTGAGCCCCGAGAACCACCGTAACTTTATTACGAGGTTCTTTCGGTATCCGCAGCGACTCAACCTGTGCACTCTCCCGTGATCTTTTGATAGCAGGCTCGCCGTTAAGAGAATCCGTTTTTTGTCCATTAGACACTGTGCTGTCTGCCGCTGCCATGCTGCCTGCCTTTCTTTCTTCCGTGTGGCCTACCGGAAGATCAACTCGCGCGGTTTCGCAGAGGAAGTAGCCTAGCAACAACGGACCCCAGATCAGATTTAAAAATGGATAGCCTAGTTAGTGACGTCATTGACAGCACGAAAATACTGCAAACATGTATATGGAGACAGTTGCAGTTATCTCAAATCTATGTAAAATAAATCTATGACATACACACCATTTCTTTTACACGACACTGAATAAATGTACAACATCCGACGCACATTATAATACACTTTTATTTCAAAATAGACCAAAAACAATGTACATATGAACATTTGAGAGGACTGTAAAGTAGTTGAGGCACACCTACACACAGTACTCCAACAATTTTGGTATTAAGGCTGACCAAAGATGTTAATGGTGTTCATACAATGCGACCCATGAACACTGAAGTGGTATTTGGAGGGTGCAGAACTTCTCTTCCAAATGTCATCCTATTCCATTGTACATTGTCTGCAACACTCCCCCTATGCCTAGGATATTACAGCTTGACAAAGCAATACACTACACAAATGTTATAGTGGCATTATAACATATCAATGGCTTCAGAAGGCAACTTCAGGCAAAGGTTTAATAAAACAAAGAACCTGTGGTTAGGTAAGTCAGAAAGGTACTAAAGTCTAAAATAATTTCATCCCATCCCCCCCTATGTCACAGTATCATTCAAGGGTTAACAATGGTTCTCTCTGTAGGATAATCTCCCTCTATTGTGAAAAGTAGTGGCATGTTGGGAACCACAACAGAACACAAACAGAAGGGTGTGTGGCCTTGCGCTTGAGTGTCTTGTTTTCATTCAAAAAGAGCCAGTGTTCACGGTTTTGGTTGGTGACAATCATCCAGACCCAAGTTGTGACTTATTTTTGAAACTGATTAAATAACATGTCTCCACCATAAATGCAAAATAAACACCCCATCCTTTTCAATAGTCACCTCTATTGGAGTAATATAACTGTGCCATGTAGGAAAATCCTTCCATCTATAGTTGTAACTGGCCAGGATCCTGTTGACTAAATTAATGTCAGAAATGTGTAATATTAAATATCTAATGATTGATTTAAAGTGAGTGTTGATGGCCTAATGTTAAACAAAATTAGGAATATAGCCATGAGGATCAGGTTTTTCAGTCATTAATGAGTAAATGCGTATTATTCTCTACCATTTGCATCTGTAAATGGACTACTACGCTAATGGTCATATAGTTAATCTCTAATCTATTCCTTTACCTCTCAACCCCGTAACTTCACGCTGCCCAGTTTTCACAACCTACCCTTTACAAAACAACATCTGTCGCCCGTTTCATTTCATAGTCCCTTTTAACTCCTCCCATCCTTCCCCCCTGACTCTTCCCTATTACCGCCCCCATCTAGATCCCTCCTACATATACTTCCATCTGAGACACGGCCCCCGTCTACAGTCCCCTTTTGGAGGGAGGCACAAGGTGTTCTGGGAGGTCAGTCGGAAGCTCGTGACCCTCGAGCTTCACCTTGATCAGGTGGTTTGCCAGGGCGAACTCATCGTCATCCAAGAAACCGTCCTTGTCCACGTCGGCCAGCTTCCAGATCTTTCCGAGAACAGTGTTGGGCAGTTTGGACTTCACCATCTCTTTTTTGGCCATGGCTCCAGACACCTTGCCGTTGACCGGAGAGAGGGTGTAGAAGATCTCATCGTAGGTGGGTTTGTCCCGGGCCACCACCCACTCCAGCTCGTCGATGCCCTCGCCCGCGCCCTCACCGTAGCCATGGCCGAAGGGTCCGTTCATGGTGCCCTCGAAGGCGCCTCCCTGGACGGACTGGCTGGGCATGGCAGCCTCCTCCTGGCGGACCAGAGTCATGAGCTTTGCAATGTCGTTGGCCAGCATGTCCTCTACGGACTCCAGCAGCTTGGGCTTCATGACCTGGAACTTACTGAAGTCCTGGCCTCCCAGGATCTCCTGTTGACAAGGGTGAAGAGACAGGGATCAGGGCCATGAAGTTAGGGATGGATCAGGGATAGGCTTTGTTTACATCATCGTCATTTAGCAGACGCTTTTATCCAAAGCAACGTACAAATAGTGCGTGGAGAAAGTACAGCAGAAGATCAGGGATCAGAAGTGCATCGTTCTAACAGTATCAAGTCGACAAACAAGATGGAGGTGGTTGTATCGTACCTGCATCTTAGCCAGTTTGGGGAAGTCTCCAGGTGAAATCTGATGTTCCTTCTCAATCTTCAGGTAGATTTCTCCCAGGTTGGCGATTAACTCCTTCTTCTTGTTCTCCTTCCCAAACATGTTGGGCATTTCCTTCTTCAGAGAGCTGATGATGTAGGCATGGACCTAGAGGGAGGCGAGGAGAAATGATGAAATACATCAATTATTAAATACATTTTCTAGTTGCTACACTGAATACATATTACGTTTCTGTTACAGTTCTATTCCATATTTAAATTGATCTTTGGCTTCTTTCAAGTGAACGAAGTGACAGAAATACCAGCGATTGTTAACAGGCAGGACATTCCTGTGCTAAAACACCGGTGCACTCCACCTCACCTTGGCAAGACGGGCACGCTTGATGAGGTCGTTGAGCTTCCTCAGAGCAGCGTTGCGAGGGAGCCCCTGGATGTCCCTGAACAGATCCTGCTCCTCCGCCTCAAACAGCTTCCTGTTGTCAGCCACCAGGAGGGGCTGGGCCCAGAAGGAGCCGATGTACACCCGGATCACCTCCGGGGTGTTGACGATTTTGCCCAGCGACCACATGAGGGCGCCGTACACCCTCATGAGCTGCTGCGTGCCGATCTGGTCCGCCTTGTTGAGGACAACGCGCATTTTGTCCTCGTGGTTTTTCAGGGCGCGGATCACCTCTGAGAACTCGTCGGAGATGTCCAGCTTGTGGGCGTCGAAGAGCAGGATGATGCGGTCCACGCGCTCGGCGAACCACTCCAGCACCGCGGCAAAGTCATAACCTGCCAGGAAACAGGAGGAAGGGCCTGGTCATCTCAAGGATCTTACCAAGAGTGGATGGCAATTTTGTATCATACATAAATCCAGTTTTTTTTGTTGGTCAGGCGGGTTCTTTCTCTCTGTAAGAGCAGATACATCAACTCAGATGGCAGTGTGCCCCCCCCACCTCCCATCCTGTCTCCATTGTCTCCCACCCACCACCGACACACACACACACACACCTACAGATCTACCCAAAGGTACATTTCACAATGAGAGAAACAAAGCGTGCGTTTCCTGTTCCAGGAAAACTTCAAACTAAATAAGACTCTCCTCCGTAGTCTCCTGCACCCCCGAGTGTGACAGTGACACGATCCTGGCTGCAGAGAACACACCAGGCTCAGAGCAGGGCAGTGAATACACCCCATTTCTTTCAGGTTTAACATTAAAAGAGCATTTCATCATCGAGACACAGGCCCAAAACAACTGCATTTTCCATCCATTAAAAGGAAATCAATCGTGTACTAGTAGATTGTGTTTTCCGAATGGTGACTTGGAACTGCAGTGTTCAGAGCGCAGCCCTTTCCCTGCCCTGTCCAGGGCTGGTGTGTCCTTCCACCACTCCCGACACGCATCCCCCTCCGGAATGACAAACAGGAAAGAGCCTCGGGCGCAATAAATCGTGAAGCGTAGACACTGGGCTCACTCAGAGACCTCTTCCCCACCACTGTTTCCAGTAGCAATTTATCTTTTTAATTCTGTGCTGAGAGCGTATCTGACTCTGTGACACCAATAAGGGGGGGGCCCAGACGGTGGCCAGACAATCGCAGTAGTTCAGTTTATTCCCTTTGGGGGGAGGGGGCAGGGGGGACTGCAATATAAACGTCCACTGATTTTCAAATGAGCTGAGGAAGTACAGTGAGACCAGGGGCAGAGGGAACATTTATTGGTACTCAGAGATCTGTTAGAGTTCACACGTAAACAATAATGACGCGGCAAAGCAGACATTCTTGAAGAGTTATTTAAATGACAACAGCAACAGTTAATGACTCCAACTGAACACTGTCTACCTAATGATAACGTCTGCGTGCTTATGATAACCCGTCTTTCCTGTCCGCCTCGTGACCGATCGTTAATAAATCACTGAGATGATCCATAACATGAAGCCAGCCAGAGAGATGGAGGTTTTCAGTCCCACTCTGGGCTGCATTAGTGATCCTGGTGTGTCCTAGACAGGAGAGGATGTCTCCTAATGAAAGACAGGAAGGTTTTGTCCTCGGTCTGTGTGGCGTTTTGTCAACGTCAGCAGGAAGCGTGAACCCTGGACCGATCCAGCGGAGGCGTGACCTGGCAAAGTCCTGCCGCACCAGCTCCTCTTATCAGCCAGCGCGTTCAGAGGAAGCGCTCGTAAAAGGACACAGCCTTATCCAATCTAGGAAAGATGAAACAGCACAGCAAACCAATCCCCTCTTTTCGATACATTGTGTAATCGTTGTCACGCCTCAAAACGATCCCCCGCTTACACAACACGTTTGAGGCAGTGACCTGATGAAGCAGAGAGCCTGGCACACACACACACGCACACGCACACACACAGTGTTTTGTACCGTGTTTTTCCAGTGGCTCAGTTCACCCTGTGTTCTTTCCTAACACATTTCCCCCCTCTACATTCCCCGTGAGGAACTATCCCGCACACTGAATTCACACAGATATCATGTTCCACTGACAACATGACAATCCTCGTCGAGAATAACGTGATTAAACAGGAGGATGTGTGGCAGGCCTCCTCCATCTCTGTTTCACTGCGTGACGTGAGAAAGCGCCAGGCTCAGAGCCCCATGTCTTGCAGAACGACAGCCAGTAAGTGACACAGCTTTTTAAACCTGTACGAAAGCACAGATTAGAAATCTGAAACCAGCCAGCGGAGGGCTCAGAAATAGACCTGCTCAGCTGTCCCAACGGCTGCTCTGTGTCCACATCAGGCCCAGTTTACTACAAACACAGTCCCTCTACCCCCCAGCCCATACCATGACCGGCAGCCTTGTCTGCACATTCCATCAGCTTGGGTTAGGTATTAACCGTTTGAATGTATGAAGTTAAAACACCAGAGCAGTAAACCCAGGCACCTACATGAGCCCAGAGAGGCTATCAGCGAGCCCTCCACCACCCACATCCTTCTCTTCCACTACGCGATCTCCTTCCTGACATTGCAGCCATAGGTCAAAACCTGGGCTGGCCTCGTTTTATTCAAACAAATACATTTCAGCAGGAGGTAGAGGTTGTGAAGGTGCCACTGCAGTGTGGATACGGTGATAAAGGGACATACTTTGTCAGTTAGCAAACCGATCCACAGCTTGGTTTGGATCCTTACATTATGTGTGTGTTTGTCTAGAGCAGTGACGCAACCTGCCAGTCTTTGCCAGTCGAACCCTCCGTTACATGAGCAGTCACAGCGCTACATTAAACAAACGTCAGCCCTCCCAGGCACTGACAGTTAAGACCTCAAGCCATCACACACACACACACACCGTTTACCCCCAGTCTTCCTTATTCTCCCTCATACACACACAGAAGCACATGTAGAAATAAGATAGAAGCACGGGTAACACTGAGATAAAGGCCGAGATACATGTGTTTTTTACATTTTATTCATTTGGCAGCCATTTTTTACTCCACGCCACATACAAATCCTGTCTATAAGAAGTACAGCAGATCAAGGATCAGAAGTGCATCGTTCCAACAGTATTTCAGCGGTCACATATTGCACCCTCAGCTCATCCAACATGAAAGCAGACACAGTAGCCTCTTTATTAGTTTGTAATTTTCCAGGAATTGTCTGAGTATCAGAAAGTGAAACCTGACACCTTGGTGAAAGCCTACAGTCACTAAAGACCTTGAGCTTGTATACAGTAAATAATGAACGCTCCCTCTCCAAGTGGACCTCGCCGGTTCCGCTAGAGTGACCGGAGAAGGACAGAGATTACCTTTCGTACAGGTCAAGTTACCACTGTGTGAGGCACTGCAGAACACTTCAGAACCCAAACTTCACAGCTTCTCAAACAAGAAGTGCAGTACCTCCCCTTTTTATGTCTAGGACATGGGCTCTGTAATGACATCATACAACATTTACATTTAGTCATTTAGCAGACGCTCTTATCTGTACCGACGGGAGTCTGTTGGCTGAACGGTGAGGGAATCGGGCTAGTAATCCGAAGGTTGCCAGTTCGATTCCCGGTCATGCCAACTGATGTTGTGTCCTTGGGCAAGGCACTTCACCCTACTTGCCTCGGGGGAATGTCCCTGTACTTACTGTAAGTCGCTCTGGATAAGAGCGTCTGCTAAATGACTAAATGTAAATGTACAGGGACATTCCCCCCGAGGCAAGTAGGGCCTTCCCCAAGGACACAACGTCATTCGTCTCAGCCAGAATCGAGCCGGCAACCTTCTGATTAATATCCCGATTCCCTAACCACTCAGCCATCTGACTCAAGTTGTGATTAAATCTAGGCCTAGGGAGAAGGACGAGCATAACCAAGGCTGTCGTCAGATTATTTTCCATTCTTTACCAGGGGTTGGTATTATGATTAACAGAGCTGTAACCAGGCTAAGCAGTCAGTGAGTTGAGGGGATTGGACAGACACAGTCAGAAGACTTGGGGAGATTATTAACCACCCTTGCCAGGGCTGTGCCAGGACACTCGAACACAGTCCAGTCACAACTGAATCAGGAGGATCTGTCCCATTTAACGAACGACACACATGCTGTTCCCCGAGCCCCACTCTGGATATATCCAGGTGTATATAGGTGTGCGTGGAGGGGGGACAGATGGGTTCAGCTGATGGTGAGGGGAAGACTGACAGCCATCAATTGGTATGTTCCATTCCTCTGCCACAGGACAATGGAGAAGTGCATTGACCCTTCACTGACCCTGGTGTGGCTTTCCTGTGTGTGTGTGTGCATACGTGCAAAGCATGTGAGCTATAGGGAGACAAGCTCGAGGAAACTACATGGACCACCTCACATTTTCCAATGCTGTTTAACTACTGCAACAGCAGGGCATTGTCTTCTGAATCAGGCCCTGCCTTCAACATGAAACCTTCTGGCCACCAATCAGAACACAGTCAGCTCTGCCACTAACTGTACTTACCTGATCCATGTATCCAGGTCTAGGCATGTCCAGCATCGCAGTCACCGGAGAAGGGGAAAGAAGCTGTACGTTCACCCCGTGGCTGAGAAAGCGAACATCAGCCTGAGAGAATTCAATATTCTCCTCGGTAAGTGCACAAAAGACCAGTTGTCACGTCCAATAATAGCCTCAACCACACCCACAGACTAAAGTGCTTGGTAAACACTTGAGAGAAGTACATGTCCACACACAGAGACTTCCTCTGGAGTTTTTAAAAGATCTTCGATCTCTCCAGCCCCCGGGCTGAAGCAAACATCTGAGGAGCTCTAGTCAACACACAGACAGGCTGTATGCCGCTGCTACCAAGGTCGTGGTTCAAGGACGACCATTTGCCTCTCTTACCAGGAGGCCTTGCCTGTCTTTCAACACTCACCCCAACTCCCCTCTCTCCATCACTAGAATTGTGCTCCAAAGCCTGTGCCTGGAACAGTGATTGTCAAATAATGAGGCGACAACAACAGATGTCTACTGATTTAGACAATGGCTTGGAAGACAAACAGAGGGGGATTCGAACCTGCGACCTCTTGATCTGCAGTCAGATGCTCTACCACTGAACTATCCCTCCGAGCTACGTGGAGTGAAAAGGCCTGAGGTGGTTCTGATATCATACAGGAGATCAGGAACCGTGTTGTGCTTGATCTCCCCCTCAGGTATGTACACCCTGAGGTGACCCTGAGCCAATCACAGCCTCACACCTCACCTATCAACGGAAGCGTCCACTGCCCTGCTATGGAAGGAACGTGGAGGAAATACTCGCACCAGGGTGAGGAGTTGCGTGGCCGTGTCAAGGCCGCGCAGGGCTGAAGATGGATGCCTGGCCCCTACCCAGGGCCTCCTTCTGCCTCCCTATCTTCCCTGACCTCTCCAGAGGGCAACAGTCTTTGCTGACGATCTGTTCAACTTATGGTGATCATTTTTTACATTTTCTTTTATGTTTCCACAGCCATAAGCACTAACTGTACACAACTCCCACACTTCTTAGCAGAACACTCAGACAGGGTTAAAGGTCAGAGTGACTCTCTAGGAATTTCTAACCTTGATCGCTGACACCCGCTAAACATATCCTGTTCTAGAGACTTCCGAAAGCCGAAGGCAGATTTGGAAGAACATTTGAATTGGGAGTGAACGGTAAGAACAGGTATTTCTGTAGATCTGACTACAGATAAACACCCTGATCCCATTCTATTGAACAGAAAACTGTAGCAGTCAGTCACCTGATAAAGACACCACTCGACCACGTCAGTCACCAACCACCGTCATTTCCTGTCTGAACCACCCTGCCAGCTATCCGTTACAGGAGCCAACGTCTGACATGCAGCCCCCCTGCCCCCAGCCCCCTCCCTGGTGGGGCGACTGTTTCCTGGCCCCTGCTGCTCTTCCTCTCTCAGGTCATCAATCTCAGAGAGGGGTCTCTCACAGCCATCACACCAGGCAAGGGCGAAAGGATACAAAGGTTCCGAGGTTTGACACGCACACACGCACACGCACACACACGCGCACACGCGCGCACGCACACACACGCACACACACACGCGCACACACACACACACACAGACACACACGCACACGCACGCACGCGCGCACGCAGACACACACACACACACAGACGCACACACACGACAGGAAGGTACCGCATCTTGACACCGATCACCTCAAACGAAAACATCATGTACAAAAAACTTCTCTGACATAACTTAAGGGTTGGATCAGGCCCGTGTTGTGAAGTGGTGGTCTTCTGGTACAGATGATTCTCAGGGGGATATTGTTATGCAGTAATGTAAACAGGACGGCTTAAAATATGTGCGTTGTAATGCCATGGTAATGAAGGGAATTCAATGCATTTCTCCGGCTTCACTCTGGGTGTGTCTGAAGCATGGTCCACATTCTCAGAGACACCAGTGTTTCCCCTAGGTTTACAGCTTGGGGGGGGGGGGGGGGCGGGGGGGGCGACCATGTAGAGACAGATATGACATGCCGTTGTGTAAATAAGATAAAAAACATAAGGCAATTTAGTTTGTTTAATAAAAGAGCAAGCTATAGCTGTTTTATAGGAAAGGTAACCTTAAATGACTTATTTTGTGATCTGGCGCTATATTAAAAATGTTAAAAAAAAGAACATAAATTATATATATATTTTTTTTTTACAAAATTAACTTACCTAATATAATGGTAGGGGAAACACTGGACACCATAGGTATAGATGTCCCTTGCATGACTGGAAACACTAGCCTCTAAAAGCATACACTAGGGCAAAGTTACAAAGATTAAAATCCTAAAACAAAGGACCTGGAAAATGGGAAGTAAGTCAAGGAAGAGATTCAGTGATAGCACTCTTGGAAGGTGTGGTCTTAGAAGTTGTGCAAAAAACACGTACATTCTCAAACACTTTCATTCATTCACCTTGACAGTGGTAGGACCCTGATCTCCACACACACACTGTTTGGCTTACAGGATTTACCTAGAGATCAAGAGGTCTCAGGTCCAAATCCCCCCCCCAACCCCCTGCAGCTCGCTTTGGCTTAAAGTGTCTGCTAAATGAATACAAATGTTTTATTTATTTACAGTTTAAAATCCCCTTTTCAAACACGCACCTCTGCTGATCCTTTGCTTTTCTCCAGACAGGATTCCTGGTGTGTCGATGATGCTGATGCTCTCCAGGACTGGGTTGGGCATCTGGGCGCACACGAACCTGCCAGAGGACCACACAGCTCAACATCAACAAACCACGCAATCAAGTACAACTTTATTGTCCATCCAGGATGGAAATTCTTCTTTGGCATCACCTTGCATTAACCATACACACATACATCGTCCACTCACTAAATACATTCTCCATTTGTTCTATACGTTCACTAAAACCTTTAAAGGGGATTAAAACATTCACTCATGACCGACCTGCTCCCTCTGCACTACATAGATAAATGTACTAAGACGGTTTACTTTGTGTTTACGAGTGCAACAGCCCAAAGCGTTTGAATGCGTTTTTCTTGGTCCAATACATTCCAATCAGCAATGAAAGATTATTTATAAAAGATGAAGTAACTGCCAAAAGCCTTGGACTCTGATGAACACAACATGTTTTGATCTTTCAAATTGACATCTGTTCGAAGCAGTTTGTCTTTGAAGTGAACCTACATCCTCACATGTGGTCTTGAGACAATAGATGAGAAGTGCTGTCTCTTCTAAAAATAGATCCGTCTTTATTGTTTCTGGAGACCCTCCAATTGAGCCACAGACCACCCTACACGCACTCAATCCAACACTCAATCCAGACTTCCCATCCTCTTCGTTTGCCATAAACCCCTTGAATACAAGAGTTTCTTGCCTAAACAAACCCACTTCTAAGTGGTAGCTGGCCAGCTACCAAACACCCAAAACCGTCCCTCAGAAACAGAAGGTGACGCCTCAACACAGGATTCCTCCATTTAAAAACAGTGAGCTTGAGGGAGACGTGTTTCCATCCACGTCAGAGCAGTAGACCTTCTCCCCCTCACTGGGGCACCATTGCTTATATTTAACATTTTATTCATTTAGCAGATGCTTTCTATCCAAAGTGACCTACAAACAGAGCGTATAGGCAGTCCAGAAGACAGTCAAGAGCCAGAAGTGCATGGTTATAATAGTATTTCAGTGGTAAGTGCCAAGGAACTGTAGTCCATTTAACCAGACACAGTGCAACAACAACCAAATCTCAAACCACTAAACTACTACAAAAAATTACGAATCAATCAACCATACAAACTAAAACTGCTTATATATACTCTACTATACAAGACCTCACTACTCCTGCGTCCTAAAACTAAATAAATGACTTTAGGCTGAAGTAATGGCAAAATAATGAGTGATGGGCAGATATTCTCTTGTTTTTGGCAGTGTTCTTATCTGTCAGCTCTTACCTCACTCTTTCCACCATCCGATCCTACAGCATTATTCATGACCCCCTCCCATTCCCCAATTCTACTGCATTTTTACCAGCTGCCCTCACACACAGAACGTTATCCTCAGTATCAGCTCTCAGCAGACCCGTGGGAAGCTCCCAGAATCTACACCATGGGTGATTCCCTCAGTTTTTCCCCTGCCTCTTCCTCCAAGCCCCCCCTCCTCCCCCCCCCCCCCTCCCCCCTTTAAAGCACATTTACTCTCATCCTGAATTCCTGGCGTTTCCCTCGCTGGTGTGTTTGCCAACTGACATGTGTTCTGCATCTTTTAGTTAGTGCATAGCACAGCTGCTCAGTCTCACACAGAGACAGCACAGAGAGGCACTGAGGCACTCCAACCTAGCCCACACCCTGACTGGACTGCTAATGTATGGGAGGGGGTTAGTGACAGGTAGAACACAGGGAGGGCTGAGACAGATAGCCTAGGAACAACGGTAATGGGTCAGGAATGATATAGGGTGGAAGAACCATTCCTAGCTCTTGTTTTTCTCCCGTAGGAGGAGGAAAAAGAGCAAAGTCAGTTTCCTAGTTGCTCCTGCCAAGGTAGAAATGAAGACCTGACTCAGGCTTTTCAGCTACTGGTTTACCCTCTATAAATGTCACAGGTCTACTTTTGATTTAGAGTCTGCCAGTGGCCTTGTTTGCAGGTCTAGGATCTAGAGGCAGCACCACACACAGAGAACCATGAAGACAGGTGCCTTTCTTTTGACACTGTCGAAAACTCTAGTGACTCGACAACCAAGCATGACTGTCAGGTGGTCATTACTAGGCCTCATGGCCTTCCCATCAACCGTACCTCTACCCAATCCACCCTCTCATGCCTGGGAGAACTTTTAGTACAGTGGGCCCCATTCCTCATATGACTGTCAGAATGTGTTAGCTTAAGTCACCAAGGAGAAATCAAACTGAAGCACAAAACTGTCATGTGATGACAGTCACGCAAGTCACAACTTGCCACAAACAGCACATTCCTGTTTTGCTTTTTCACCTGTCTAGACATCATTACTTCCAAGACCACAGTAACATGTGAATCCCGACCATTTCTCAGAATTGGCTGATTCTCAAAGCCTACTGCTGCATTATAATAGTGTCTCACAGCAACCCAAAGCATTCAAAATGTAGTCCAGTAGGTAAAACAGGATGCAGTGGCCAATGGCCTACGCTAAAAGCACACTGGTTATCAAAATCGCTTAATAACACTGCGATTCCCATAAACCCTACACTCACTCTGTGCTGATGCGTGCTGAAGATTTGAAAATATATATTTTTAAGACCATGCATCCAGAAACCTCTTTCAAGGTGAATAGGCTATATCTTTGCTGGGTCTGACCTATTATATATTCTGCAGTCTGTTAACCGCAAAGTTGTTTGAGAGGTAGTGGAGTTGTGAGCTGCTTCAAGTAACGATTAATTGAATCCAAGAGCCATAAAAACGACTTGCCCTCAAATCTGCTCAATCTTTAGTTGCAGGGGACAAGAGATCTTTCTGCACTTACATCTATAGTGCTTTTATCTGGCACCGCATAATAACACCAAGATTACATAACAACAACTTTCTTTACAAGTTTTGAGTGTCTTGGAAACAGGCCTAATCATGATTAGAAAACGACTTCGTCTGTACCGCTACTAGCCTATGACCCTCAGTAATCAGAGGCGCATAAACTATGCCACACCCATTTACAACGTCTGGAGACTGTCAAGGAGATGGAAATCCAACTGCGAAATACACAACCACAAATAAGCAACTGAAATAGTAGTGTGGTTATTTCACTTTTGTATTTGTTGGCGGCAGCAAAGTCAAGGCAGGCGAAACACAAGGGAGAGGGCTAGGAATCTGCTGAAAGTTAAAGCGCAAGCCGAGCCACTCCCCTGTTACACAGGGCTATGTAGTCAATGAATGAAAAGAAGTCACTGGAAGAAGTAAAGGCGAGGTTTGCATGACACCAAAATAAATGTTACATTGGCAAACCTTCTTTAAGAACTGAAGTTACAAAGCAGGGCGCCCAGAAAGTGAACGTAAATCCGCTATTTGTGGAGAGAGATAAATTGCGTTGTTACTAGTGTAATGGCTAGCTTCAGCTAGCCTCAAATTAAATATTTTGTTGCTTTCACTGGGCTCAGCTCTTTACGGTATCAAGCGTGAGAATTATGGAACATTTCCAGTATAAAAGAAACATTTTATGAGTTTAGCTTAATATGACAAACTCTTTACCTGTTTAGAAAAGCATTTCCAAAAGCATTAAGTTTTCTGAAAGGTTTCTTTGGGTCAACCACAAGAGCGTTGCCTGGGATTAGCCCGTCTTGCTCTCCATGCATAACGGCTATGAATGAGTCGGTTGTCGGTTCGGGCCCAATTCGCATTCCGGGGAAATCTTGCTCCATTAAATGCCGGATGAATGTAGTTTTACCAGTCGAATACTGACCAACTAAAAGCACCATGGGCTTATTGTCAAAGTCGGCGTCTTCCAAGGCCGGTGAATGGAAGTCGTGGAAGCGGTAGGCATCTTCAAGGGGGAATAGTTTGTTCCTGTAGAGTCGCCTCAATCCATCGGACACAGTTTGAAATAGTTCTGGATCTTTCTTGCCATCTTTATTTGACCAGCTGAACATGACTCCCAAATTTGCAGAACCTGTCTTGTAGAATAAACTTAAGCCAAATTGTTGGTATAGGTTAACAGCTGACTATAGCTATCTCTGCTGCAGTCCGTTGTCGCCAAATGTCTAGTTTCTAGACGTCGCTCTGCACTGACAAGTCTTGAAGTCTGCTGGATTCAGCTAGCTACGCTAACGGTTAATGTGGGTTCTAAAGCTCACTGTCCCATTGAGAGATAACTGACAACGTGTTCTCGAACTGGAATTGACAAGAAATTCACAGGCTTATTACTATAGCAATGGACAGCCTAGCTACACGCGGCTTGTAAGAAAATTGTGTAGATAACGTTACAGAAGAGTCTAGGCAACTACAATCTCCTCGGCTAAAAAAGCAGGCTGGGGAAGCAAGGGGAATTCTTTTTACAGCGGATTGACACCACCTCAAGCTTCTCGCATCCCTCCCCTCTACACGATTTCGCCGTCAGATGGCGACAAGATCCAATCTGTCAAAAGAATGGCAAGTACCTTATGAATATGAAATACGGGAAAGGGTAATAATGTATATGGGTGTAATAATGTGTATCGATTAACCGTTTGAAATATATAGTCTTTATATTTAAGTTTACGGTTAGGTCAAGTCTCATTCCCCTTTGGACTCTTTTAACCAGTGTAAGATTAGATGTACCTTGAGGGCATTGGATCTAGATAGAATGTAATTTTTTTCCATAGCTTTTGAGGGTTTGGTTAGACAATAAAAGCCCCCTCGTTACTGGTTTGAAACTGTAGTAGCCTGTGCACGTTAAGAAATACATTTGTATTTTGGAAATATGTAAGAAAAGTGCGTTGTCTGAGTCCAACTGCTGAAAATGCTATTTAAACATTAGATAATAAGCTCTGGGAAAATCAAGGTCATTCTTGGTTTCACTTATTGGTTTCCAAAACGCTTTTATTAAAAAATATAAACAGTAGAAGTTAGTATGTAAAAACCGGGTATATCCTCCACAGGGAAATACACATATTGCCTAAGCTTGAGGAGTGATTGGTATGGGAGTGACTTGGTGTAATGTGACATTGACCTCTGGTAATCATCCCTTAACTTCATTGTGAAACTGAAAGTAAGATGTCTGTAGACATCATTAGTAGTGCATACTAATAATTTATTCTAAATCATAGTTAACACAGGAAGATGGGGTAGGATAAGGGCACTGAAACAATATGTAGGCCCAATAATAGTGGAATGATTCTCACCATTGCTGCTTCTTGTTTGGTTTCTGTTACAAAACCAACATTTTTGGTACTATTGATACTTAAATGAAGTGACAAAAAACCACAACACAAAAGACAACTGATAAAAACAGCTATCAATCAATGCCTTGTGCATAAGCAGTTCAGCTAGTGCTAGTATTTGTATACACAGAATGCATCTTCATTGACGTTAAAATGTGAACTAAGAAAGATATGAGAAGCACATAAGACCCATTAAATCAACAATTATCGTTTCAGATATTCTTCATTTATTTATTCAATTCATTTTCTTTACATGTTTTACATGGACAATGTAAACAGATTCTCAGTTATTTCAACACCTTGATAATTCATTTACTGTGACAGGAATGTGACTATTCGTTGACTGTGTGTGTTCAGTGGGACAGACACGGCAGTGGCCTACAGAACTGACAGGCAGTTGGTTTTGAAACACTGGCTGTCAATTCATAGGTCATCACCCTGCGCCCCTGAGCTCTCATTTAGCCGCAGCACCACTCGACACACTTAACGCTTCCGGAACATACACTCCTTTTTTTTTTCTAGAAACACAAATTGTGTTGTGTGAAATAACTACTGTAAACGTAGGTCAACTGTTCTCAATACAATTTCTCAAAAATACGGCACAGAAGCTTGAGAAAAATACGTTAATGAGCTGAATAAACAGGAGGTGTTTTTCATATTACACAAGAACAAAGTAAAAAGTCAGTGGCTTGTGTTGACCCTCTGCAGGTAACAGCATCTCCACTGGAACAGAGGCATCTTCCACATGGAGTTGCTGTTACACCCAGAGAGCACCAGTTCGTCACCTGCGCCTCACAGCTAACTCTGCCTCCTACTGGCAACTAACAGCACTGCATCCATGACTGCGCACACACAGACACACCTGCCGCAAACAGACAAAATATATTTTGCATGTGCCAGGCAAATAGTGTTGTGTTGCCTCTATAGTGAAAGAATACTATTCTGTTGTTTCAGGCGGTGGCATGAGTTCATACGATGATCTTTACCTGGGGAATACAACAAAAAAAACAGGAAACACAAATGAGTCACAACATTGGAATGATGAGGTTAGGTCAGGATTCTGACCCAGTGACTGTCATTTGGGACATGTGAGTTGCCAGCTACTGCAATTGACTTTGACCCGTCCCCTCCCCACTCCCATCTTTATGGTTGGCCATAGACGCCATCACAGCACACAATCTTCCAACAGAACGACCAAAGGGCCAAGGCCTGTCTAGATAACACCGTTTTTATGGTGGTTGTCAACACAAGGGTGCTTAGCAGAGAATGAACACACATTGGGTGTGTCTAGATGGTTAACCATTATGTTCATTTTTCTCCAACTCAGTTGCATTCGGTTTCCATATGCATTGTCCCTCATGGTCTGTGAGTCTGTTATTCATTGCTTTTTATTCTACATTACACGATCACGCTGTACTAAGTATCCCTCTGGTATCTCTGAAGACTTTGCCTGGTAATAAACCTCTTTCCATCTCCTCCATATCTTGGAAACAATAAAGCCATTTTAAAAGGGGGTGATGTGGTCTCTAAAACCTGCTGTTATCACCCTTTTTTGTCTTAAACAGCATTTTCTATTAAGTTTTGATTCCAGCATCTACTGTTGTATGTTGTTTTTGGAAAAACCTGATTCTAGTAGTTAGGAAATTGATAGACCTTTTTCATTGCTATGATCAATCTTCATAGTTCTACATAACAGAAACTGCATAGCAACCCAACTTGTTGATTGGAATTCAAACACTAATGAACATAATTTATACAAATTATTTTAAATCAATAATATCCGGCCATCTGCCTCCCTTCTCCCTCTTTCATAGACACACACACACACTCCACCCTCAGTTATTTTTGTAGCAATCAGATGAGCGCTAACTGCTAAAACATATCATTCAGCAGCAATTGCATGGCAGTTGTGTTACCATGTTGTGCAGGCCAAACTGAGGAAGACTCATGCTCTTTTATATTTCTGAAACCATATAAACCTCTTAACGGTTTTGAGTTTTCACAGCGCTTCACTTCCCTGAAGTTAGTTTGCACATTCATCTGATGAATCCTAGCCATAGCCATCTCTCCTCCTACAGACCCACATCTACATCAGGTCTAGAGAGGAGGGTTCAGCTCAGTGGTTAGAGCACTTGACGGCAAATCAAGCGGTTGCAGGTTCAAATTCTCCCTTATACTGTACGGCTCTTTGGCTAAAAGTGTCTGCTAAATGGTTATATTATCTTCACAGTTCCTGTTGCTGTTCAGCACACTTAAGGAGAGAACGAGCTAGAAGCTGAGGTCTGGTTTACAACAGGAGTTTCACTGACGGTGGTGGAGAGGGACGAGAGCGGAGCTGTACTCACCTTCAGACGAGGGCCCACGCAGCGGGCGGAGAGTTCGGAGGGGTTGGCTTTTAGATGTTTGCAAGAACAACACATGCCAGATGGCAGCAGTACCAGGGCACAGACGTGAAAACACAGAGGACAAGACAGAGACGACGAAAGACAAAGAAGGGAACAGACGAGTCTAGAAGCTAGAACAAGTTTAGGGGGCTGTTGTCAGCAACGCAATGGCAGAGAGGGTGAGCTGCCAGTTTAAGTGATCTGGAGTTAGAGTAAGGTTAATCATTCACTCCCAGTCAATATTTAACTGGATCAACGCCCTGCCCCTCCATCCAACATCCTGATTCCACATTGACTGACACACAAGGTAGGGCCAGGGTGAAACCTAACACTTTCTTCCCTTACAAAACTATGAATGGTGAATCAATGTTCTATACTGTCAACATACAACAAACGTAGCTGTAGACAGCTTTAAGGTCCACTCGCTGTAAAGTACTTTCCTATAATTTGTTGTCACATTTTGTTCGATAATGATTCAATCACCCGAAATATCCCATACAGGGTCAACTACCCGCATGACTCATCATAAGAGGTGATTTGTCATCACAGCCATGCAGTGTGCTTAGTGTAAGGGGCTGGACACCGCTCTCTTGAACTGTGACCCAAGTGAATACACAATTTATTAAGATTCTCATGCATAAACAGTAATGAGATTACCGTATTACATAAAAGTACACATTCTGCTAAATAATCTGCTCTTATTTTAGGTGCTCGCACATCATCTTATAACGGTGATTATTACCTTGAACCCTACACTCCCTTACACATATACACACACATACACACACAGGTGCATACACTATCACTATCAGTCACAGGGTCCTTATTACTGGAATAAGCAAAGATGAAATTCAGTGAGATAAGGCAGAAGGCAATAGTGCAAGAGGAAGATCAAGACGCTGGACTTTCAACACAAAACAAATAAGACAAGTTTATTATAGTATAATAAAAATGCCCTTTGATGTGTGTGTGTGTGTAAATGATTGCTGAAAATCAGGGTTAACAGGTACAAGGTTTGAATCATTACAGTGATATCTAATACCAATGTGTGGTGTGGTTGTGGGGTGCCATGCACAAGATCCTGCACCTGACCTTAGCTAGGCTCTTACAGCAAAACACTGCCTGCCCCTGAGCTTAACCAGTTGAGTTATGAGGCGTAAGAGCAAGGTACAAATCCACCAACACGTCCTCTGACCTCTGCAACGAATCATCACCTCTCACATCAACATCAAATGAAAACCTTAGCATTTTCTAAATGTTTATTGTTTCAATATGTTGGGGGGGGGGGGGGGGGAACGGACGACGGCAGTTGCTTTTTCTTTACAGTAACAACAGAAAAAACCCACATATGTTAGAAGTCACTTTCAGTTTATGAAATAAAGACTCCTGTTCTCATGTCTTCTGCATCCTCGCCCATACAAACGCTTTCTTATCTCAACCGGTCAAGGGAAGGTGTGTTTGAGTGTGCAGAGTCCAGCGCAGGCAGCTATGACATCATCTACGGTAAGGACACACCCATCACGTTACCCCTGAATCTGAGCAGTTCGATCTCATGACCACCGTATGAAACGCTAATACAGTTGACACTGCATGAAATGGAGCCAGACAGTAATACTTGGCAACATTTAATCAAACATGATCATATAGCTTGGCTTAGAAAAACTAATTCTTACTTATTTTTCTATATTGTATAGATTACTTTTTATAAACTGTATAATGCTGCCAACCATTGTCAGTGGTCATTTGGATTAATACACCCATAATATTATCAGGTAGACAAATATCCAAAGAAGTCCAAAATGTTAATTATGACAAAAAAAAACATTCATTTTACGCACACGCAAACAGAAATGACTAATGATAGAATCTGACTGAAGCTTTTTGTCAACTCGGTCAGGGTCGAGATAACTGGCTTAAAGAAAGAAACAAGTCAACTTGTATAAAATAGAATATCAGTATTTTATAATGTTGTAGCTAATACACTTCTCAACATTACGTAATATCACATTCAATACAAAGTTACTTTTGTGAACATATCAGATTACATACATTTTATCTGTGGAAAACAAAGTCTTGTATGGATCAAATATTTAATGAGGATAGTTAAATGAGCAAACTAAGTTGATGGCGATACAATGTGTAGCATGTAAAGAATAATCATTGTTTAGCACACGTTCATATCTTAATCTCTTGTCTCAGAGATCACAGTCCTCTCTTTCTCCACGCTCTGTCACTTCTGGACCACTTTTCTTTTCTTCTTGTCAATCTTCAACACTTTTGTTTTTGGTAATCTTTGCTACACTTTTCTTCTTGGTAATCTTTGCTACACTTTTCTTCTTGGTAATCTTTGCTACACTTTTCTTCTTGGTAATCTTTTCCACACATTCGGCAGTCTCCATCTCCTCTCCTTTCCTTTTCTCTGGCTTCTCCTGAACCTTCTCCATGGCGTTCCACACCTCCTCGTCCTCAGCCTCCTCCTTCACCTCCTCCACATCTCCTGGTTCTCCAGAGCCCCCCAGCTGGAGAACACAAAACAGAAGCTATTTCAATCGCTTTGTATTCAGTGATCATTACTATACATTAGTAATATCACACTTGGCAGGTTGATTATATTTATCATGCGCGCGGCCGAGAGCACAGCCTGGGGGACTACACTCAGTATTGTCTGAACTCCGCATGATACATGATTGTGAGCATTAAAGGCCTTTTTTAAATTGAAGCTTAAAATAGAACGTTAAAAATAAACAGACTCCTAAGAGCCTGATTCCCCCAGTGTGACTCTGCCCCCTACCTCGAGATCTCGGCTGGACAGGAGCACACAGTTGAGTCGTGACTTCAGATACACCTGCGAACGAGATGGAGGAGGTGAGAACCACTTATCACAGCACATAATTATAAACAACAGCTGAGTAAGTGGCATTTCTAAGGCCCCTTCGCTTTCCTTACTTTAAGTGTGCTTGAAAGCACTCATTGTGTGTGTGTGTGTGCATGTAAGTGAGAGTGTGCGCGTGTGTGTACCTTGTGTTGTAGAGAACTATCCTCCAGGCTGTGTACCCTTAGAAAGCGATCCAAACCGCAGGAAGCCACCAGAGGGAGAGAGGGGTGGCACTGCAGCCCCCGCACCCCCCCTGCCAGCCCTTTCAGACACCTACGCACCAGCCCTGCAGCGCATGGAGGGGGGAGAGGGCGGGGAGTGGGAGGAGGGGTTACACAACAAAAACACGTTATAGTCTGGGAGTCAAACGCAGACTCTCACACACACAGTCTAGATGCAGTAAGTAGGAACCCTGAACAAAAGCAAAAAATATGTTTATCTTTTAAGGAAATGTCCACATTAGATGTGGTGCACACCAAAAAATAAATGCGGGTAAAAAATAAAAACATAAACCACTAACTTAAGAACATTACATGAAGTAAACGCTTCCCCCCTCCCTAAGCAGCAGACATAATCGTGTTGCCTTCATTCACCTTTCCGCAGATCCAAAATGGCTATATGCCCCTGTGTGTTGCCCACCACAACACTGTCCTGGTTGGCAGGCAGGGAGAGGGCTGTGAGAGGGTACTCGCCAAACTGAGCCTCCAGGACCGGACGCCTCTGAGGGGAGGACGGGTCGTACACTCGCACCTAGTGCACAGGAAACACGACTATAGGACTCCACACAAGGTTATTTAGACTACCATCTGATGAATGAAAGAGAGAGACAAAGTGATAGAAATAAAGAGAAGGAGAGACAGAGAGGGAAAGAGAAAGAAAGAAAAGTACCGACCTGGTGGTGACCTGTGCAGGTGACAATCTTGTCAGAGTTTGGAATGAAAGCCATGTCTCTGACCCATTCCGGAACTCGTAAGTCCAGCCAGTCGTTACGCACCTGACATGTAAAACACACAACTTTAACAACTATCAAAGACGTTAGGCTGTGAAGAAAACACGACTTCTTCTAATACAAAAGAAGACAAACAGGTGAAAATTCCTGAAGAGTTGGTGTGAACGCTCACATTTTTGGAGGTGAATATGGCTGCGTCGGGTCTCTCCAAGTCCCACACCTTCAGGCCATTATCCTTCCCCCCCGTGGCCACCTGGTGGCGCTGTGAAGGGTTCTGACGCATCCGACACACATTCTTCCCGGCGTTGATTTCTACCTGGATACAGAGCATGGGTGGAACCTTAACTAGATCCAAAGGTGAAGACGGATTGTAATTGATGTGACACAGTCAGTCACTCACTGTGTCTGTGCTTCCTTCCTTCCACACCCTCAGCAGTCCCGACTCCACACACGTGATCAGAGAACTGCACGGACAGACAAGAGTTTAACCACTAATCCTTTACATTAACAGATATACACACCACACCTCACAGTACCATACTCAGTATACCCCATCCTCATGGTCTACCACTGAGCTATACCCATCCCCATGATCTACCCATCCCCATGGTCTACCACTGAGCTATACCCATCCCCATGGTCTACCCATCCTCATGATCTACCACTGCCCTATACCCATCCTCATGATCTACCACTGCCCTATACCCATCCTCATGATCTACCACTGCCCTATACCCATCCCCATAATCTAGCACTGAGCGAGACCCTTTACACATAAACAATATCTGCCAATATATCAAAATAGGAAATCTTTTAGTCCCTAATACCAGTATAGGCTACAAAACCAGGGCGGAGGTCATAGACCTACACTGGAGTGTCACTGCCCATACCTGTCTGTCACAGCAAGTCCTGTGAACCTTCCCTGGCCGATGTCCCCACACTGCCTTGTCTCAGTGAAGATCCCTTTCTCAGTGCTGAACGTTTTCACTGTACCATTCACCGAGCCCACCAACACCTGGAGGGGACAGGGGGGGGGGGGCGGATGAGGACCGGGCTCACCACTCATCCTCTCAACCACTCATCCTCCCGTGTGTCCGTCATCCACTTTGGTTCGGTTTTAACAGCAAGCTTTGACTACTGAGCAGCAGGTGTTCACTTCACACACACTTTAGGAACATTTACACACACACACTCGGACACCAACCTCTGTCTCTTGCTGGTCACCCCAGCACAGCGCGCACACCTCCTGGTCTCGGCTCAGACAGCTCATCTCACAGAAATTGAAAGCCTGTTTTTTGGATAGGCTGACACCTGAAGAAGAAAAACTATTTTGTGTATATAGTCATGTTGCCAGTGCCATTACAAAGGATAACAGGGAAATGGCATAAAGTGGGGATAAAATGGCCCCTAGCATACATTAGACTGCTCGACTAATATAGCTAGTAACGTTAACAACATGTCGTTAGTTAAAAAGTCCGGCGTCAGTATGAACTCTGTAGGCAACCCACGTGTAACATCTGGTAGCCTTTCTGTCTTGCTACAAAACTAACACAGAATTTCTGGAAGAAAACGTTGTTTTACCTTTCAGAATCCCTGTTTCCGATCCCACCCATATTGAACACACCTGACTTCTGTCTGCCATGGCAGGAAAGGTAGCGCTAGTTTGTAATAATAGTAGCTAGCTGTATAGCTAACAACAACAAGATTGCACGTTGCAGTGTGCCTGTAATGGCCTCCGAAAGTGTACAATGCCAACATGAATTTAGGTTCCGACCATTCCTGCCACGTTTAGTGAGGGCTATGTTTACTGTCATGAAATTACACTGATGGACCAAAAATACGAATGTAGATTAAGTAATATACGATAAATTAATAGCAAATAAGCCTTCCCAACCTTCTTCTGGTAATGCCTTCGTGTATTAGGCTACTACACATTTTTAACAGTCTAATACTGAGGCTTAGCTTATTAAATACTCCTACTTATTAATGGGGGTGAACGAACTTGTACTTGTACGTACTTGTTGAACAGCTTTATGAGAAAACCCTCATGCTTTTTACTGTTAAATGAAAAAACCTTTATGCTCCTTAATAAAACCATGCAGCAGGGGGTGCCCTCGAGCTTTAAACAATAAGATTATTTCAAGGCCGTTACAAAGAATCTCACAAAACTGAATGTCTATGAACATAAAAGCGGAAACACTTTAAACGAGTTGCATCACAGACCAAAGCTCATGCAAACCATTTGTAGTCTTCATGGTTGGTCTGGACTTCATACCCGATTAAACAACATTATTAAAGAACACCGTTAATTTATGCTGATGTTTCATGTTTTCTCTTTAATCTTACTGCTTTTTTACAATATGCATTTTGAGCATTTCTGCTTAATTGTGATAGTGACGGCAGAGGGAAATGTAGGGGAGAGAGAGAGGGGAGGACATGGCCTGGGCTAGAATCAAACCTGGGCCCCTGTAGTCAGGCCTTAGCCTCCTTGGTACGCTCTGTAACCCTTGAGACACTGATGCATCCTATCCTTACTGCTTGTACCATCTGTGGCGTACAGGGGAGATGAAAGAGGCAGACACAATGTGGCCCTCAATCAGGAAGGAAAAATGTGGACTTGATGCAGAGGATTCATGATGAGATTATGAGGTTCTGGTGAGGGTAGAAGGTGACCAAGGAGAAAGAGGCAATCACACAGTCAGTGTGATCTAAACCCAGAACCCAGGGAATGATCGTTTTGTAGCGTCACACATATGTGATTCTGAACATTCCAACCGACTATTTTCCGATAGACAAAAACTATATGACAAACGCTATAGTATGGCTTCAAAATTTACAATTAGGAGGCTAACAAGTAACACTAGCAGGTAGTAGCATTGCTACGAGTATTATGCTAGGTTGCTAGGTAACGGAAGCTAACTAAAACTAGCTAGCTTCCGTTTTGGAAAAATAACTCACTCCTTAAAAGGTTAAGGGAATCCTCTGAGCACGTTAGGGCCAGAGAGAGTGACAAAGGAATGACACTGAGTCATACGAAGCCACTTCTTGGCTTTCTGTAAGCGACGGACTAACAAGGTACGCACATCATGAGAAAGGCAGGAAAGAGATATGCAGAGGAGACATGAATACATAGAGAGAGATAGAAAGATAGAGAGAGACAGAGAGAGAGAGAGAGAGAGAGCGAGGAGAGAGGGAGAGAGTGCTAGGAGAGAGGGCGAGAGAGAAACAGAGAGAGACAGAGAGAGAGCGAGGAGAGAGGGAGAGCGAGAGAGTGCGAGGAGAGAGGGCGAGAGAGAAACAGAGAGAGACAGAGAGAGAGAGAGGGAGGGGTAGATAGAGACAAACAAGGGGGAATCCGACGAAAAAAATAAAAGATTCCGAGCTTCCCCTGCCCCCCTCATCCATCTCTGGGGAGCGAGGGATTACGACAACGGATAAAAGCAAGGGTAGAGGGGGAGAGGAGCAGAGAGGAAGAGAGGGAGGGAAATACTGTTGAATGTGCTTGATCGTCTTTTTTCTCTTTTAAACACACTGTAACATCTAGCAGAGTCAGAGAGGAAGAAGAAGAGAAGGAGGAACATTGGGGAGAATGTTTCTAGATCTGTCTTCAGAATCGTTTTCTTCTTTTTTTAGAGGAAGAGTGAAAATATAAGGGGAAGCTTTGGAAAAAAGAGAACAGGGAAGGGGAGGGTGAGGGACACGAGGAAGAGGGGAATTAATTAACTTAAAGACTTCTAAAGGCTGTGGACATTTTCTATCTTGAGAACAGGACTCTTCCAAAATAAGAACAAAAACATCACTCAGTATCTAAACTGTTGATTTTATGGCTTTTTTTCAACCTGAAACTGAGCAATGAAAAGCACGCATGCATGAAGAAGTGAGATGGACGCGACTGAGATAGATAGTGAGAGGCAAAACAGAGAATTCTGACATGGTGTCGACCCAAATTGACAGAGACAGAGTGGGGAGAGGAGAGAGTGGGATGTTTAGTGACAGAGGCATCTACTACCACATGCAGGTACACTCGAGTCACTTTTGAAATCTATTTAAATAAACAGCATTATCATCCCGATCATTCTCATCATCCTCACCATCATAGGTCATCATTTTCAGGATCATAAGACATCCATAATGTGCCCATCTTTCATCATTTCCTCCAGACACCGTCCGCGAGGGGAGACTGTAATTTCTGTCTCCTCTGTTGATGACTTTGCCAATAAGGAAATATATGGAAAACTTCAATATTAACTGTAGTTGTTGGATTTTATGTTTTCATCATTTGAGTGATTTGACTCATTTGAGTTATTTTAATTGCTTATTTGATTCATTTGTAGATTGATGATCTATGTGTATATTACAAATTAACAACTATAATTGTGAGATCATTCTTTTGGGGCTCATGGATGCAATGAAAAGTTTTTGAATAATAACCAGCTCTCATTTGAATAGGCATGACTGTAAATGGTATTGTACAATCTGTCTGGTCGATATTCTGTATAACTGCTGAAATAAAATAGTTTACAAGATCCCATAGCCCTTATCTCACTGTTTAGCTTACCACAAATGTTTACAAATGAAACCAATATGATAAAAAAATAAATGCCATCACGGTATATAATTGCGATTGATTGCAAATCACTTTTCCCCAAAACTACTGAATAATCACAAGTCATTTCATCTCTCGCCTCATAGAAACATTTATCACTCGCAATCAGGGAC